>NC_041389.1:592831417-592935353 GCF_002162155.2 Triticum dicoccoides | reverse complement strand
GTGTAACGGGGCAGGGGAGAGGAGCGTCTCTGCGTGCGTCGAGTACACCTAGACCTAGGGACCGTGCGCCCCGAGGGATGGCAGCAATGGATGCCGTGTGGTGCTTGGCAAAAGTGACGCGATCCACTGTGCAAAGATCTCGTCAGCGATCGTCCTGCATTATATGCAGCGTGGTGGTGGGGTGTGTACTTGGCCGATTTCCCACTGCGTCCATGGCAGGCATCGATAACTCAGGCACTCAATTGCAACGGTGAGACGTGCTTGGGCACAAATCGGGCCCTGCGGTGGACGGGACAGGGCGGGCTGGGTGTGGCGTACTATCTGTCATCCTGGTTAGCGAAAACCCATCCCGTATGGTCTAGCAGAGGGCCAAATCCGAGAATTGAATTTTGCATGTAACCACTGTACGTGCAATAACTATGATCTGAATCTGGTCTGGCTTGTGTCTTGGCCGATATTGTCTAGTTAAAAAAAAAATCAAACCTTCAAGACCAATCTAATGGGCGGGTCCAAACGTTAGTGCTATATATAAGTAACCAGCCTGAGAGTGAAAATTTGTATTCTCACCACATTAGAAAAGAAAAACCAAAGCTGCCATCTGCCTTAATAAGCTTGAACCCGACTCCTGCTTTCTGAAAATAAAATAAAAAAACTAAAAAGCCAACTAGGGTACATTTCCCATCTAGTCACTGAAACTGTCTACCAAACTACAAATTGATTATAGATGATCTGATGTGCTGCATTGCCATGTATGGTGCGTCTGATTTGTTCTCCTCAAGCTTCATAACCTTTTGGATGGTGGCCCGGCGATAAGAACATATGTTTTCCTGTCGAAAAAGTTTGTAATGTGATGATTAATTATTATTTTGAAATATTTTAAAGGTGGTTTTCATACACAAACCTTTGTGGTCGGGATTTGTAGTGTCTCGCCGTCATAGTGCCTTGCCATGAATAACGAATATATGTCGGACTGCTCACTGGTCAAGAATGCCCCATGGATAGCATGACTGATTTGTTCATGGAATTTGACTCGATCGGTAGTAAATCCATGTAAGTGCATCTAGTGCCCCTTAGTGATTTTGGTGTACTGAAGACTTATAGGTTAAGGGACTAATATGTTTGTGAGTGTACACAGGCTCTATAAGTCAATGAGGAGTTTAATATTTACAGTGAAAGTCGACCCCTAAAAATGAATGTCTTCGGTTGAAGACTTTGGTTCTCCTGAAGACTTTGAAAGTGAAGAAATTGGTGTGACCTTGAAGACTTCGATATTCATGCAAGGAATTTTAAGCGTGGAGACTTTTGTTTTCGTAGTTTCATTTTCTTCTTCTTGAGTCATAGGAAACACCGTACTGTTAAAGGGGGTCGAGGTAATACTAAGATAACTAATTTCCAAGTGATGCTCATCTCAAAATCCTACACCTTCCCAATCCTTCAAGTGAAGCCATTGGAAATCTGATATCAGTTCAGTCAATTTCTTCAGTGACAGAGACGAAGATGTTCTGGTCCCTGAGGAATTTGTTCTGACTGAGGAGTTAGGAATTCGTTAGTGCGAATTGCCTACACAGTGAGGAACATGATAGCCTTGAAGAATTCGAACCTCAAAATCTGACCGTTGCTATGCTGCGCGCCAGCTGACCCAAAACATCCTACCACCTAACGGTCATATCAGACAAGGGCATTTATGTCTTATCATGTTGGGCTGCTCCCTAGGCTATAAATAGCCGCCCCCTACAACCACTAGCTGGTTGGCTGCTCCGAGAGAAACTGACACTTGTCATTTGAGAACATCCCATTCCTCCGAGGACTTTGAGCAAAAATCATCGAGTGAGGAAAACCCAAATCCCAAACCTAAACCTACAAACCCCAAAGTGATTGAGCATCACTAAAGAGATTGTTCCTGTGTGGAACCGACGCTTGTTACCTTTGAGGACTGTGTATCCTCCAGACGGTTAGGCGTCATGGTCTGAGCATCCAAGAGGAATCATGGATTGCCGAGTGACCAAGTCTGTGAAGGTTTGGAAGTCACGTGTGAAGACTTATCACTACTGTTGGGCGAGGTCTGTGTGATCTTAGCTCAAGGAGAATACGGTGAGGACTGTGTGTCCTCGAGTTTAAATACTCAGCCGCTCCAACCAGACGTACACCTGTCACAGCAGTTGGAGCTGGTCTACCAAATCATTGTCTTCACCAAGCCAACTGGTTCTATCTCCTCAACCCTTTCATTTCCCCAGTTATGTGTTGATGTACCTGATCATTACTGTTTGAAGACTTTGACTTTGACTTTCTCTAATTCCTCAATTCTATTTCTTCAGTCTGTTTGTCTTCACCCCGCTTATCCTGTGTTTACGCTTTCTGTACTCTGTGTTTGTCTTTTATTTCATCATGATGACTATGTTGTTGCTCTGTTATGCTTATACCTGAGTACTTATTCCGCTGCAAGTAGTTCTTTGCTTAGAAATTTCCTCACCCTGAAATTCCTCAATGAAGAATTCATAAAAATCGCCTATTCAACCCCCTCTAGTCGATGTAACGCAGTTTCAATTGGTATCAGAGCAAGATACTCCCT
Organism: Triticum dicoccoides; assembly: GCF_002162155.2. Taxonomy (NCBI): domain Eukaryota; kingdom Viridiplantae; phylum Streptophyta; class Magnoliopsida; order Poales; family Poaceae; genus Triticum; species Triticum dicoccoides. The sequence goes on along the minus strand of NC_041389.1, from coordinate 592,932,784 downwards.
TGTTCTCTGTGATTTTGGTTTAACCACCTGGAGTTTTAATTATGTTGACTGCAGGAATGAGGAGTGTGTCCTGCCCCATCTTTGACGGTCAGGAGTACCCCAAGTGGAAGGCATGATGAAGAAGCACTCATGGCGATGAACGGCGAACTGTGGACCGTCACTGAGATTGGTCTTACCGATCTATGCAAGATGGCGGAGGCTGATGACATTCGCAAGTACACTCTACTCAACCTCACAGCGAAGGATGTGATCTGCTCCTGTTTGTCCCAAAATCAGTTCAGTAACATCATGCATCTCAACCATGCGAAGCTAATCTGGGACCGACTCTCTGAGGTCTACGAGGGCCATCGTACTCGTCATGATCCTTGGTTTGAGGATTCCAAGGAATCACTCAAGGAGATGAGTTTCGCACCTGAATCATCATCCTCTTCACCATGCCTTATGGCGAAAGGTGCCAAGGTAACAAAATGCTACCTTTCTGAATCTAGTGATGATGAATTTGGCCCCAGCTATGTCAAATTTGCTTCCCTTGCCACTAAACAACAAAGAGCTCTTGAAAAAGTTTAAAACATGCTAGATGAAAGCGATGATATGTTGGGTAAGGAATTGGATCGAACTAAGGCTTTGACTGATAGTCTTCAAAAACTTCAGTCAAAGTTTGACAACCTTCAAAATCATCATAACACTCTCTTAACTGATCATGAAAATCTTTCTTATGAATTTTTTCAGAGAAAGCAATATCTTGAGAAGTTAAAAGCGAGTTATGAAGATCTTCAGAAGGAAAACAATTCATTGCTTGCTCAACAGATCAGTTCTGCTCAGGAAGAATTTATTCCACCATGTCTTAAATGCATTGAGCATGAATCTGCTAATTCATCACCTGAATGTTGAAATGCTTCTCTTGCTGCAAATTCTTCAACTGTCTCTGTGGTTACAAATTCCTCATCTGAGGATACCACATGTATCACTGACGATAATGTAGGGCTGAAGGAATTGTATGTGACATGCATTTACAAAAGCCTCATAGGGCACCAAACTCTATGTGATGTGCTCAAAAAGCAGATCTTGAACACGAACCCTAGGAAAGAGGGTATTGCCTTTGAGAGGAAACTCAATGCTGATGGGACCTACTGGAAACCTGAGCAGTACCCCAAAACCCCATGGTTTGGTGCGAAAGGACCTCCTATAGATCCATGCAATTTATCCGGCTTTACCTCTGATTCTTCATATTCCTCTAATGAGTCATTTAACTCCAACTATAAGCTGTTTAAGAATCAGAATGCTGAAGTATTTGCTCGATATGTTGGAACTAACTGCAGGAACAGTCCCCTATGAAGAAAATCTGGGTTCCTAAAATATGCCTTGAAAATCTCCAGGTAAATGTCATCATGACACCACCCATGAAGAATAGGAACCCCAGATCAAATTCTTCATATGGATCAAAATCTTCATTTGGATTCAAGTCCTCATATGGACCAAATTCCTCACATGGTTCAAATTCCTCACGCGGATTAAAATCCTCATATGAACATCATCGTGCTAACACTTCTGTTTCACAGGGAAAGTCTAAAGGCTATGAATATGTGCATTATTCTTCAAACCATTATGTTCATAAGTCCTTGAAGAATTTCTCTGCTTATTCATATGCTTATCCTAACCACTCTTCTGTGAAACGAAATGCACTGGCTTCTATGCCATCATTCTCTTATGGAGCTCGCAGAATGATGAACTCTTTGCCACCCCTTCAGATGTGGGTGGTGAAGAAAAAGAACTAATCTCTTATGCAGGGTTAGGTCTTCAGACAAACTTGATTGTCTGAAGAATTTGCTGGAGACCTGAATGCGCTTGAAAGGACGCAAGCTAATCATGAAGAAATGAATCATTCATTTCTCACGTCCTCATTTTGCTATATTTGTTACTGTTGATGAAATTGATATCATATTCTTCACTGATGAAGTATATGGGTTCGTAAGTTGCACTAATTCATCTGCAGGATGAACAACCCAAAGCTACCGAGTGGGTCCTCGACAGTGGATGTACAAATCACATGACTGGTGACAGGAGCTTGTTAATGGACACTGATTTGTCACCATCTCATCTGAAGCATATCACCTACGCCGACAAAGGCAAAAGCAAGGTATTGGGTCTGGGTAAGGTTGCAATTTCAAAGGATAAACACATGGACAAGGTCATGCTTGTTGAGTCCTTAGGATTCAATCTTATGTCTGTCTCAATGCTTTGTGATCTTGATATGGTTATTGTCTTTGGCAAATTTCGCTGCCTTGTGCTAATGGAATCTGACAACTCCAAAGTCTTCGAAGGCTTTAGGAAAGGAGACTTGTATATTGTTGATTTCTCTGCAGGACCACAACCTGCCACATGTCTACTTGCAAAAGCTTCAGAATGCTGGTTATGGCATCGATGACTTGGTCATGCTGGGATGAGGAACTTGCATACACTCGCGAAGAAGAAGCATGTCATTGGCATCGAGGGTGTCAAACTCCTCAAAGATCATCTTTGTGGGGCTTGTGAGGCTGGAAGGATCACTAGAGCGAAGCATCCCGCGAAGACTATCATGACCACTTCTCGTCCCTTTGAATTACTTCATATGGATCTATTTGGCCCTACTCATTATGCCACGTTCACTAGTTCTGCATCATTATATGGCTTTGTCATAGTTGATGACTACTATTGTTACACATGGGTGAATATCATAACTTACAAAAATGAAGTGCATGAAGTCTTCAGACGATTTTCCTCAAGGGCCTCCACTAACTTCGGTGTGAAGATCAATCATATCAGGAGTGATAATGGAACCGAGATAAAGAACACTGGCCTCGATGAATATCTCGATATGCTTGGTATTACTCACGAATTGTCTGCTCCTTATACTCCTCAGCAGAATGGCGTCATGGAGCGCAAGAACATGACTCTTGTTGAGATGGCCCGCACTATGCTTGATGTATACAAGATAACAAGACGCCTCAGCATTTCTGTCCTAAAGCAATTGATACTGCATGCCACATCATCAACAGGGTATATCTTCACAAATTCTTCAAAAAGACCTCATATGAACTCCTCACTGGCAAGAAACCCAATGTAAGTTATTTCAAAGTCTTCGGTGCTAAATGCTGGATTAGAGATCCTCACCATCACTCTAAATTTGCACCGAAAGCACACGAGGGTTTTATGCTTGGTTACGGAAAGGACTCGCACACCTACAGAGTCTTCAACATCAATCATTACACGGTTGTTGAAACTGTAGATGTGCGGTTCGATGAAACTAATGGCTCGCAAAGAGAGCACCTTCCTCCTGTGCTAGATGAAATGTCACCTGAGGAATCCATCAAGTTCAAAGCTAATGAGGATGTCATCCCTACAGAAGAATCTGCAGAAGAAGTCATTCCTGGTCGTGAAAAAAAATCATGCTGGTGCTGCTGAAGAAACTGGTCCTGAAGAAACTGGTCGTCCTAAGCAAAGTCGTCAACCCGCACATCCTCACATTGCAAACGAAGTGCAAGTTGATAAGATCATCGATGACATTCGTGCACCAGGTTCCCTCATGCGCTCAAAAGCTTCACATTTATCTAACTTTCGTGGGCATTTTGCATTTGTCTCTATCACAGAGCCCACTAAAGTAGATGAAGCATTCATGGAATCCGAGTGGATTCAAGCCATGCAAGATGAATTGCATCAATTCTAGCTCAACAATGTGTGGGAGCTTGTCAAGCGACCAGACCCACGCAAGCACAACATCATCGGTACCAAAGGGATCTACCGCAACAAATAAGACGAAAATGGCCTCGTGGTGAGGAATAAGGCCCGTCTTGTAGCTCAAGGCTACACATAGGTTGAAGGAATTGATTTCAGCGAAACTTTTGCACCTGTTGCTAGACTTGAGGCTATTCGCATATTGCTTGCTTATGCTAACCATCATAATATCATCTTACAACAAATGGATGTGAAAAGTGCATTGCTCAATGGTAAGCTTGAGGAAGAAGTATATGTTGCTCAACCACCAGGTTTTGAGGATCCAAAATTTCCAGATCATGTCTACAGACTCAACAAGGCCCTCTATGGCCTCAAGAAAGCACCTCGGGCATGGATGACACACTGAAGGAATTCCTCATGAAGAAAGGCTTCAAACCCGGTTCACTTGACCCAACTCTTTTCACCAAAACATATGATGATGAATTATTCGTGTGCCAAATATATGTTGATGATATTATCTTTGGCTGTACTAACCAACGTTACATTGATGAATTTGCCTATATGATGAGTGAAGAATATCAAATGTCTATGATAGGAGAATTGAAATTCTTCTTAGGTCTTCAGATTCGTCAACAATACAATGGCATATTCATATCTCAGGAGAAATACCTCAAGGATGTGTTGAGGAAATTCGTCATGCAAGATTGCAAAGGCATCAAAATTCCTATGCCCACAAATGGCCATCTATGCACTGATGAAAATGGTAAAGACTTCGATCAAAAGGTATACCGCTCCATAATTGGCTCTTTATTGTACCTATGTGCATCTAGGCTGGATATTATGCTTAGTGTTTGCATGTGTGCCCGATTTCAAGCAACACCGAAGGAATCACACCACAAGGCTGTGAAGCATATTCTTTGATATCTATCTCACACACCAACACTTGGATTATGGTATCCCAAGGGCTCTTCCTTTGATCTCGTTGGATATTCAAACCCTGACTATGCTGGCGATCGGGTGGACCGCACGTCAACGTCAGGCACATGTCATTTCCTCGGACGATCCTTGGTATGTTGGTCCTTGAAGAAGCAGAACTGCGTATCACTCTCCACTGCAGAAGCTGAGTACATTGCTGCTGGATCTTGCTATGCTCAATTACTATGGATGAAGCAAACACTCAAGGACTATGGCATCAACATGAAGAATGTGCCTCTCTACTGCGACAATGAGAGGGCTATCAAGATTGCTCACAACCCAGTTCAGCACTCGAAGACAAAGCACATCCAAATTTGTCATCATTTTCTTCATGACCATGGGTTGAAGGGCGACATCTCCATCGACCACACAAGTACTGAAGACCAGTTGGCCGATATCTTCACAAAGCCCTTGGATGAGAAGAGATTTAGCAAGTTGCGGTGTGAGCCAAATATCCTAGAATCTTCGAATGTTCTTTGAAATGGACACACATCCTAACACTTATGCTGACTTGATGACTTAGATGTGCAACACATGAAGTAACGTTTTTCTTCAATCAATGAAGACTAACCCTCTAAGTGTGAAGAAATTAATGAAGAAATTGATTCTCAGAACCCTACAAGAGTTGTACGTGGTGTTTGAAATCAGCTTTCTTATACGGTGGGTTACGCCACCAACCAAAGTTGAAAATCTTCAATTTGAGTTTTTCTTCATTTTTTTGGAAATTCCTCAGCTTTTCAAATTCTTCAACTTTGCATTGTCTTCACTCTTTCCGTCATTGTTCTTCATTTGACTATATATATATATACATATATGAGTTTATGTCCTCTACAACATTCACTTATTGCTAATTCTTCTAGTTGACTTTTCTGCTAAGTGAATGTGATCGGACCCTTCCCCCTCTATGCTAAACTCAATCTAGTCTGTTCACAAATTCTTCATGTGCATTCTATTTGAAACTCGCTCAATTCTTTACTGTGTCCTTGTCAGCTAAAGAAATTGCGAATGACACTTTAAAATATTATTATCTGAATTTTTAGGCCTTTGCCGCTCAAACCATTACGCATTCCACGATATACTTATCTATTCACCCATGATCTCACACGATCTCCACGTCTCAATACGTGGGTGACACATGTCGCGCGAATGAAAAGGGCCAGGGGCACGTTCGTCCAAATTCTTCGGGCGAACAGTTTTTCACCTCAGCTATAAATACCCCCTTCCCTTCCTCATTTCACTTTTACTGCGCTCGATCTCACTCCCTCGCTCGAGCTTCTCAAGCCCTAGTGCCGCCGCTACCTCCATCGTCGCCGGTGAGGAAGAGCTTCACTGCCTCGACCTCGTCGTCGTCGTACTCGCGCCGGTCGTGGAAATCTTCCCTCCGCCGCCACCGTAGACGTCTTCCTCCGCCAAGTTAGGGCGTGGAAGATCTGAGCCAACGAACTTCTAAATCTACACCTGTTATTCATCGTGTTCTTCACCAAGGGTAATTAAAAGTTACTTTTACCGCATTTATTCTACTGATGATTTTATCAAATCTTCAAAAGGTGTTTATTCTTCAACCTCCACACTCTAAACACCTAGAACAAATCTTCAGTTCTTGATCTGTTTCTCTAAGTGACGTTTTTATTCATGATTCCTCAATTGTGTGAATCTCACGATCCGCACAACTCTGGAACCTAAGACAAAGTACGCTTAGTGAAATTCTTCAAGACACATCACGTTAATTTCCTCAAACTTGTTCAATTTACAAAACCTTCTGAGAACGCATATGACCTCTCCAAATTCTTCGCACCTATACTCTGTTCACAGGTACACATGTCTGCTGCTGAATCACTAGGTTCTCATCAACTTAACTCATTTAAAGCGTTCCTCGAAGAAAAAGCTGCATACTTCTTCAGAGAACTCAATTGTGCAAATTCCTCAGCTGAAGAAAATGGCAGACGGTAAAAGGCCTCAGAAAGGAGGAAAGAAGCTTGAGGTTAATACTGCTATTGAGATCCCTGCGGATATCTATGCAGGGTATTGCACGCCTGATGAGGCAACTCATGGCAAGGATACGAAGAATGAGCGCAAAGTGCGCATTCATAGGATAGAAAGAAGATGGGCAAGAGAGTGGAGGGAGTACAAATATGTAACTCCCAAATACATGAAGAAATTCGCTCTTAACCCTCCATGCCCAAGACCTCCTCTGGCACCTGGCCAATTGGCTGATCCAACAAGCCTTAAACATGGTGAGGATTATGCTGATGAGTGGGCCAGGCGGCAAGCTAAGTTGGCCAAGCAGGCCAAAGAAGCAGTGAAGAAATTTAATGAGGATTCTGCTGCTGCCGCTGCCGCTGCTGAGGCTTCTTCAAGCAAGAAGGCTATGCCAAAGAAGCCAGGCAAGAAACCACATTCCTCAGCTATGCCCTCACGACCAAGTTCTTCTTCAATGCCCTCACGGCCAATCTCCTCAGTGCCACCAAGGCAATTTCCTCAAGTTGCCCTAGTTCCTCAAGCTGCTCGAATTCCTTGTGTTTCAAAACCCTCAGCTCCTTCGGCAAAGTCCTCAGCACCTGTGCATCTCGCCACGTGCCAAAGGACCACTGGCATATCAACTGCCTCAGGAGCTTTAGCAAGTTCTTCAGCTCACCCTTCATCAACCGGTCCCACTCCGCTGAAGACCAAGGCCACTGCTGGACGAGGCACTAGACCAAGTCCTCACAAGAAGCAGGTGGTCTTTCAAACTCCGTCTGATGATGAAGCTGATGTTGATGAATTAGCTGATATCATCATGGACAGACAGCAGCGGGCCGCTGGAGCCAAAGGGAGTGTTGTGCCCCTTCTATAGGATCCAAAGAATATCCTCGATTTCATCGATCTTTGGCACAAAGATCCCAATGCTCCAATGCCAGAGTTGGGCCTCACTCTTGGACAAAGTCATGTGGTGACAGCGTTCATTGCTGAAGAAAAGTGGAAGTATGACCAAGCCAGAGTGGCTAAGAAAGCGCAGTACAAGAAGCAACGCTATCTAAAGGACAATGTCCCCAGTCTTTCGCCTGAGCAGCTCATAGCACCGCAAGCTGAAATCAAGAAGCTCAGTGATGATTTTGACGCCTACAAGGCTGAATGGCAGGGTGCCAAGGTCAGATTCGTCAAGCTGATGAAGAACTTCACTTCAAGTGCTGCTGCTCTATGCACATTGATGTCACTCAGGCTAAAGCATCTGCTCAAGCCACTGAAGGACTTGCCAGCACTGCTGATGAAAATCAGACTGCTGATGAAACTTCAAGCACCAGGGCTGCTGAAGAAATTCCAGCCTCTGAAGAATCTGCCAGGGCAACCACTAGTGTTGCGCCTGAAGAATCTGCCAGGCCAGCTGAAGACTCTGTTGCTGCGCTTGAAGAAACTGCTCAGAACAAGCCAACTGCATCAGTTGAAGAAATTGATCCAACTCCCACTGCTACGCATGCACCAACACCAAGCCCAATTCTTCCTTTTGCTCTGGAAGTGAAGAAAACCAAAGCTGCAGAGCATGCTGCTCTGAAGAAGAGGAAAGCATCAGCTGCCATAGAATCTTCGGCCCCCAAGAAGGCGAAGATTTTGACAAGTCAATGGAAAATCCCATTGATGATGTTCCTCTTGCAAGCATGCCATCAAAGGAACTTGTTCCTTATGGTGAAGAATATCAGATTCTTGAAGAATCTGCTAAAGAAGATCCCTCTGCTGCTTCCACAGAGCAGATGGATGAAGAAATTGAAGTTGTTACTTACACTTCAACTCCTCAGGTATCATCGTCAACGCCTCAGTTTACTGCTGAAGAGGCCGATGTTGAAGAAATGGAAGTGGATGAGGATGTGGACATTGGGAGCACCACTCCAGTGATGAACGATCATTTTTGGGATAGCCAACAATCCAACTCTCCTCTGTTCACACCAATTCAAAAAATTCCTCAGTCCCCTGCTCCAACTAAAGTAATGGGCTCTGAAGAAATTCATGTCACCCCTTCCATTCATGAAGACATTCGAGCCACTAGTGCTGATGAAAATGCTGCTGAAGAAATGGAGGCCCAGGCTGCAAATGAAGCAAAAGCTGATATTCCTCAGCCTGCGGCTCCAGAAATTGACATACCAGAGGTTATTCTTCAGATCACTGACACTCCTCGGCCACAGCCGAAGAATCCATTCTCCAAAACTCCAAAGTTCAAGGCTGGTGCTTTCTTCAATGAGCATGTGTTCTTCACTGACTATAATCCATATGACTCTGCTCGTCTGAGGAGGAAGCGCTTCTGGACTGCCAGCCAAGCCAATTTCTATTCTTCAGTGCTCTACAACAAGGACAAAGTCTTCGACCATGAGCATATTCCCCACTTGGATATGGAATCACTGTCTTACTTCGCGCTAGTCCTCGCTGCCATTCATGATGCTGGCCTGCTCAATTTCTGCACTGACATCTGTGGAATGAAGAACTCATTCTTCAATTCTATGCGACGCTCCACATCACAGGCAATGCTGAAGATGTGAACTCTTGGGTGTTGAACTGGATGATAGAGAACACACACTATAAGGCACCGACAACTGAATTGCTTTGTGCCATGCCTGTCAGTCCTCCCCCAGAAGGTGCACGTCTCATATACTCTGAACCTGAGCTGTCAGATCATTTGATGCAAGTGCTGATGAAGCCATTGAAGCCTAGACAAGCCTCAAGGACCAAATTCCTCGTGAAGGAATTGCAATATGTGCCAAGGACAGTCTATCTCATTCTGACGAAGACATTGAGTCCAATCAAAGGCCACGACTCGAATGATGAAGAAGTCGTTGGCATCATGAAGAATCTACTTTTCAACATCATGCACGGTATTCCCGTGAACTATCATGATTTCTTCATGAGAGCTTTGGCAAACGTTGACATGTCCCCATTTGAGATGAAGCCTTACGCTCCCTGGATCATGAGATTCCTCAGATCAAGGTCTTCACTCAACTACAAAGCTGATACACTCAACCATGGTAGCTGCTTGCCCCCAATTGAAGTCCTCAAACGGACATTTTCCTCAGCTGATGAAAAGGGCAAGGCCACTGCTGTTATTGATGAGGGCATTCGACCATTGGATGGACAGTTTCACAAAGCCGTTTCTTACTCCACCAATGATGACTCTGCTACTCATGATTCTGCTGCCAATGCATCCAAGCAAAGTCCTCAGGCAACAGCTCCAAGGGTGATGACTGATCGTGAGCTTCTCCTCAGTCTTTATCAAAAGGTGGATCACAATCACAAATGGGTAAAACGTCAGTTTGGTTTAATTCTTCACAACATGACTGCCACATATAATTCAGTGAAGAAGAACCATTACTACCTTAATGAAGTGTTTGATCACATCTGAACTATACTGCCTCACCTTTACGGTGATGAGGATCTCAAGCAGATGGGCTTCAAGCAGGACTTCGGCTGGGCTAAGCCCCCACCGAAGAAATTCAAGAAAGTTGTTATTCCTCCTATGGTGCCCAGTTCATATTGCTCATCCCGTGATACTGACGAAAATGAAGATCTGGACGACACTGCGGCAGGCCCTTCTCCAACAAATGACCCCAACAATGCTGACGCTCCTCCATCGACTTCGTGATGAATTTCTTTAGGGGCGTTAGGCCTCATTTTTTGTCCCTTGGTCATTTGATGAAAAAGGGGGAGAAATTTGAGTTAGTCTTCAAGCGGGTCTATATATATGGGCGTTTTTTTTGTTAAGTTGCAACTCTCACTCTTCTGAAGCTTTTGTTGATTGAGTTGTAAACTTAAGTCCGATGGTGACCTGATACTTTTTCTCTGTTTTTCTGCATGCTATTTCAGTCACCATATTTCATCATGCATTTCAAATTCTTGAATCTATATGTTAAATAAGTGTATGAATTACAAGATATAGGGGGAGATATCCATGATTCTACTCTTCAAATGTGCATCGCTTCAAAAGCAAATTCCTCACTATGCACATCTTCAGGGGGAGTTCTTCTATATCTTGCAATCAAATTCCTCAATATTGAGTACTTTCAATTCATATGTTTATTCGCGTTGAAAACTTGACCTATATTGTCATCAATCACCAAAAAGGGGGAGATTGTAAGTGCATCTAGTGCCCCTTAGTGATTTTAGTGTATTGACGACTTACAGGTTAAGGGACTAATATGTTTGTGAGTGTACACAGGCTCTATAAGTCAATGAGGAGTTTGATATTTACAGTGAAAGTCGACCCCTAAAAATTAATGTCTTCGACTGAAGACTTTGGTTCTCCTGAAGACTTTGAAAGTGAAGAAATTGGTGTGACCTTGAAGACTTCGATATTCATGCGAGGAATCTGAAGCATGAATACTTTTGTTTTCATAGTTTCATTTTCTTCTTCTTGAGTCATAGGAAACACCGTACTGTTAAAGGGGGTCGAGGTAATACTAAGGAAACTAATTTCCAAGTGATGCTCATCTCAAAATCCTACAACTACCCAATCCTTAGAGTGAAGCCATTGGAAATCTCATATCAATTCAGTCAATTTCTTCAGTGACAGAGACGAAGATCTTCTGGTCTCTGAGGAATTTTTTCTGACTAAGTAGTTAGGAATTCGCCAGTGCGAATTGCCTACACAGTGAGGAACATGATAGCCTTGAGGAATTCGAACCTCAAAATCCGACCGTTGCTGTGCTACGCACCAGCTGTCACAAAACATCCTACCACCTAACGGTCATATCAGACAAGGGCATTTATGTGTTATCATGTCGGGCTGCTCCCTAGGCTATAAATAGCCGCCCCCCTACAACTACTAGCTAGTTGGCTACTCCGAGAGAAACTGACACTTGTCATTTGAGAGCATCCCATTCCTTCGCGGACTTTGAGCAAAAATCATCGAGTGAGGAAAACCCAAATCCCAAACCTAAACCTACAAACCCCAAAGTGATTGAGCATCACTAAAGATATTGTTCCTGTGTGGAACCGACACTTGTTACCTTTGAGGACTGTGTATCCTCTAGATGGTTAGGCGTCATGGTCTGAGCATCCAAGAGGAATTGTGGATTGGCGAGTGACCAAGTCTGTGAAGGTTTGGAAGTCACCTGTGAAGACTTACCACTAATGTTGGGCAAGGTCTGTGTGATCTTAGCTCAAGGATAATACTGTGAGGCACTGGTCGATGTGTTTCTCCATTAGAAGTTTGTTTTGGACTGAAATGACGAATTTGGGGTCTATGTTGCGGATGACAATGTCTGAAATAATTGGTACTCAGAACTTTGGGATACAGTGCTGAGCGGAGATTTTGCAAAATAAAGAGCAAACATAGGAATGTACCATAAAGTCTGGCTCCATGAACTTTCGCCAAATTGCACCATCTCGATTTGTTGAGCTGGACTATTCGATTTGTGCTAAACGGCGAATATTGAGGGTAAAGCATTCATGGCTTGTTGCCTCTTGGCCGATGATCTTGTCCCGTAAAATAGTTCCCTGCAATATTAACGGCCTGGGCATTGGGTGGTCGATCCATGTCCCGACGTGCAAAAAGAACCCAGTAATTAAACAGTATGATGGACCACAACTAATTATGTTTCCTATAGAGGTTGATTACCTAGACATGTGAAGGAAATATGCCCTAGAGGCAATAATAAAGTTGTTATTTTATACTCCCTCCATTCCTTTATATTAGGTGTATTTGTTTTTTGATAAAATTTCAGAATGTAAGGTGCATTTCTTCTAAGTCCTCATAATTCCTTTATTAGCCATCCAGAAAAAAGGAAAGTATCTCTTTCATGATTGTGTGTATCTCTTCTTGTAGTAAAAGAAGGAAAGTATCTCTCTAGCGATTGCATGTATGTTTTAGTTTTCTAGACTAACTGATTTACTTTCCACTAACCAACAAATTTGCCAAGGGTAATTTTGTCCTACATTGTCTATAATTATGTGCCTTGGTTAGCGTGCCAAAAATAATACACCTAATATAAAGGAATGGAGGGAGTATTTCCTTATGTCATGATAAATGCTTATTATCCATGCTAGAATTGTATTAACCGGAAACTTGATACATGTGTGGACACATAGACAAAACACCGTGTCCCCAGTAAGCCTCTACTAGACTAGCTCGTTAATCAAAGATGTTTAAGTTTCTTGACCATAGACATGTGTTTTCATTTGATGAATGAGATCACATCATTAGGAGAATGATGTGATGGACAAGACCCATCCGTTAGCTTAACATAATGATCGTTAAGTTTTATTGATATTGCTTTCTTCATGACTTACACATATGAAGGAAATATGCCCTAGAGGCATAATAAAGTTATTATTTACTTCCTTAATTCATGATAAATATTTATTATTCATGCTAGAATTGTATTAACCAGAAACTTAGTACATGTGTGAATACATAGACAAAACATATAGTCCCTAGTATGCCTGTACTTGACTAGCTCGTTGATCAAAGATGGTTATGTTTCCTAGCCATAGACATGTGTTTTCATTTGATGAACGGGATCACCTCATTAGGAGAATGATGTGATGGACATGACCCATCCGTTAGCTTAGCATTATGGTCGTGTCAGTTTCATTTCTACTGCTTTCTTCATGACTTATACAAGTTCCTCAGACTATGAGATTATGTAACTCCCGAATACCGGAGGAACACTTTGTGTGCTACCAAACGTCACAACGTAAATCGATGATTATAAAGATGCTCTACAGGTGTCTCCGAAGGTGTTTGTTGGGTTGGCATAGATCGAGATTAGGATTTGTCACTCCGTGTTTTGGAGAGGTATCTCTGGGACCTCTCGGTAATACTCATCACTATAAGCCTTGCAAGCATTGTAACTAATGAGTTAGTTACGGGATGAAGTATTATGGAACGAGTAAAGAGACTTGTCGGTGACGAGATTGAACTAGGTATGATGATACCGACGATAGAATCTCGAACAAGTAACATACCGATGACAAAGGGAACAACGTATGTTGTTATGCGGTTTGACCAATAAAGATCTTCATAGAATATGTAGGAACCAATATGAGCATCCATGTTCCACTATTGGTTATTGACCGGAGACGTGTCTCGGTCACGTCTACATAGTTCTCAAACACATAGGGTCCGCACGCTTAACGTTCGATGACGATTGGTACTATGAGTTTGTGTAATATGATGTACCGAAGATTGTTCGGAGTCCCGGATGTGATCATGGACATGACGAGGAGTCTCGAAATGGTCGAGACATAAAGATTGACATATTTGTAGACTATATTCGGACACCAGAAGTGTTCCAGAGAAGTTTCGAATATAACCGGAGTGCTGGAAGGGTTATCGGAACCACCGGGAAGTGTATGGGCCTTATTGGGCCTTAGTGGGAGAGAGGAGGCGGCGGCCAGGTGGAGGGTGCCCCCCCAAGCCCAATCCAAATTGGGTGGGGGCCCGGCCCCCCTTTCCTTCCCTCTCTCTCTCTCTCTCTCTCTCTCTCTCTCTCTCTCTCTCTCTCTCTCTCTCCCTTCCTTCCTCTCATACTCCAACTAGGGAAAGGGGAATCCTACTCCCACTGGTTGTAGGACTCCCCCATTGGGTGCACCATGAGAGGGCCAGCCCTCCCCTTCCTCCACTCCTTTATATACGGGGGAGGGAGGCACCCCATAGACACAAGTTGACAATTGTTTTAGTCGTGTGCGGTGCCCCCCTCCAAAGTTACACACCTCGGTCATATCGTCGTAGTGTTTAGGGAAGCCCTACGCCGATAACTTCATCATCACCGTCACCACACCGTCGTGCCAACGAAACTCTCCCTCGACCTCAGCTGGATCTAGAGTTCGTGGGACATCACCGAGCTGAACGTGTGCAGATCGCGGAGGTGCCATACCTTAGATGCTAGGATCGGTTCGATCATGAAGATGTACGACTACATCAACCCCATTGTCATAACACTTCCGCTTTCGGTCTACAAGGGTACGTAGACAGTACTCTCCCATCTCGTTTCTATGCATCACCTAGTGATAGATCTTGCGTGATCGTAGGAATTTTTTTGAAATTACTGCGTTCCCCAACAGTAGCATCTGAGCCAGGTCTATGCATATATGTTATATGCATGAGTAGGACACAAAGAGTTGTGGCCGATAATAATCATACTGCTTACCAGCATGTCATACTTTGATTCGGTGGTATTGTTGGATGAAGCGGCTCAGACCGACATTACACGTACGCTTACGCGAGACTGGTTCTACCGACGTGCTTTGCACATAGGTGGCCGGTGAGTGTCTGTTTCTCCAACTTTAGTTGAATCGAGTGTGGCTACGCCCGATCCTTGTTGAAGGTTAAAACAACACACTTGACGAAAAATCGTTGTGGTTTTGATGCATAGGTAAGAACGGTTCTTGCTAGAAGCCCGCAGCAGCCACGTAAAACTTGCAACAACAAAGTAGAGGACGTCTAACTTGGTTTTTGCAGGGCTTGCTGTGATGTGATATGGTCAAGCATGATGTGATATAAATTGTTGTATGAGATGATCATGTTTTGTAACAAAGTTATCGGCAACTGGCAGGAGCCATATGGTTGTCGCTTTATTGTATGCAATGCAATCGCCATGTAATTATTTTACTTCATCACTAAGCGGTAGCGATAGTCGTAGTAACAATAGGTGGCGAGATGACAACAATGCTACGATGGAGATCAAGGTGTCGCGCCGGTGACGTTGGAGATCATGATGATGCTTCAGTGATGGAGATAATGAGCACAAGATGATGATGGCCATATCATGTCACATATTTTGATTGCATGTGATGTTTATCCTTTATGCCTATTATTTTGCTTAGAACGTTGGTAGCATTATAAGATGATCCCTTACTAAATTTCAAGGTACAAGTGTTCTCCCTGAGTATGCATCGTTGCTACAGTTCGTCGTGCCGAGACACCACGTGATGATCGGGTGTGATAAGCTCTATGTTCACATACAACGGGTGCAAGACAGTTTTGCACACACAGAATACTCTGGGGTTAAACTTGACGAGCCTAGCATATGCAGATATGGCCTTGGAACACTGAGACCAAAAGGTCGAGCGTGAATCATATAGTAGATATGATCAACATAATGATGTTCAACATTGAAAACTACTCCATCTCATGTGATGATCAGACATGGTTTAGTTGATTTGGATCACATGATCACTTAGATGATTAGAGGTATGTCTATCTAAGTGGGAGTTCTTAAGTAATATGATTAATTGAATTTTAATTTATCATGAACTAAGTACATGATAGTATTTTGCATGTCTATGTTGTTGTAGATCAATGGCCCGTGCTACCGTTCCTTTGAATTTTAATGCGTTCCTAGAGAGAGCTAAGTTGAAAGATGATGGAAGCAACCACACGGACTGGGTCCGTAACTTGAGGATTATCCTCATTACTGCATAGAAGAATTACATCCTGGAAGCACCGCTATGTGCCAGGCCTGCTGCAGATGCTACTGATGATGTTAAGAACGTCTGGTAGAGCAAAGCTGATGACTACTCGATAGTTCAGTGTGCCATGCTTTATAGATTACAATCGGGACTTCAAAGATGTTTTGAGCGTCATGGAGCATATGAGATACTCCAAGAGTTAAAGTTAATATTTCAAGCAAATGCCCAAGTTGAGAGATATGAAGTCTCCAACAAGTTATACAGCTGCAAAATGGAGGAGAATAGTTCTGTCAGTGAGCACATACTCAAAATGTCTGGGTATCATAATCACTTGACTCAGCTGGGAGTTGATCTTCCAATTGATTGTGTCATTGACAGAGTTCTTCAATCACCGCCACTAAGCTATAAAGGCTTCGTGATGAACTATAATATGCAAGGGATGAACAAGACTGTTCCCGAGCTCTTCGCGATGCTAAAGGCCACAGAGGTAGAAATAAAAAAGGAGCATCAAGTGTTGATGGTCAATAAGACCACTAGTTTCAAGAAAAAGGGCAAAGGGAAGAATGGGAACTTCAAGAAGAACGACAAAAAGGTTGCTGCTCAAGAGAACAAACCCAAGTCTGGACCTAAGCCTGAAACTAAGTGCTTCTACTGTAAAGGGACCGGTCACTAGAAGCGAAACTGCCCCAAGTATTTGGCGGATAAGAAGGATGGCAAAGTGAAAGGTATATTTGATATACATGTTATTGATGTGTACTTAACTAATGCTCGCAGTAGCGCCTGAGTATTTGATACTGGTTCTGTTGCTGATATTTGCAACTCAAAACATGGGCTACGGATTAAGCAAAGATTGGCTAAGGACGAGGTGACGATGCGCGTGGGAAATGGTTCCAAAGTCGATGTGATCGCGGTCGGCACGCTACCTCTACATCTACCATCGAGATTAGTTTTAGACATGAATACTTGTTATTTGGTGCCAGCGTTGAGCATGAACATTATATCTGGATCTTGTTTAATGTGAGACGATTATTCATTTAAATCAGAGAATAATGGTTGTTCTATTTATATGAGTAATATCTATTATGGTCATGCACCCCTGCTGAGTGGTCTATTTTTGTTGAATCTCGATAGTAGTGATACACATATTCATAGTGTTGAAGCCAAAAGATTGAAGTTTAATAATGATAGTGCAACTTATTTGTGGCACTACAGTTTGGGTCATATCAGTGTAAAGCGCATGAAGAAACTCCATTCTGATGCACTTTTGGAATCACTTGACTCGGATAGACCTGGCTCGGATGCCACTTTTGGGGAATGTAGTAATTCAAAAAAATTCCTATGATCACGCAAGATCTATCTAGGAGATGCATAGCAACGAGAGGGGAGAGTGTGTCCATGTACCCTCATAGACCAAAAGCGGAAGCGTTATGTTAACGCGGTTGATGTAGTCGAACGTCTTCACGATCCAACTGATCCAAGTACCGAACATATGGCACCTCCACGGTCAGCACATGTTCAGCTCGATGACGTCCCTCGGGCTCTAGATCTAGTAGAGGGTCGAGGGAGAGTTCCGTCAGCATGACGGCGTGGCGACGGTGTTGGTGGTGTGATCCGCGCAGGGCTTCGTCTAAGCACTACAACAATATGACCGAGGTGGTAAACTATGGAGGGGGGCACCACACACTACTAAGGGACAATTGATGTGCCTTTGGGTTGCCCCCCACCCTGTATATAAAGGAGGAGAGGGAGGAGGCCGGCAGCCATGAGGGTGCGTGCCAAGGGGGAGCCCAACTAGGATTCCCAATCCTAGTTGGACTCCCTTTCCTATTCCAAAAGGGTGAAAGAGGGAAGGAGAGGGAGAGGGAGAGGAAAGAGGGGTCCGCGCTCCCTCCCCCTTGTCCAATTCGGGATCCCTTGGGGGGGGGGCACCCTGCGGGCTGCCCCATAACTTCCCCGGGGGGTTCCGGTAACCCCTCGGTTCCCTGATAAATATCTGAAATGTCCTGAAACCTTTCCGGTGTCCGACTACCTTCGTCCAATATATCAATATTTAACTCTCGACCATTTCGAGACTCCTCCTCATGTCCGTGAGCTCATCCGTGACTCCAAACAAACTTTGGTCACCAAAACACATAAGTCATAATACAAATCGTCATCGAACGTTAAGCATGCGGATGCTACCTATTGAGTACTGCGTTGGTTTTCCCTTGAAGAGGAAAGGGTGATGCAACAAAGTAGCGTAAGTATTTCCCTCAGTTTTTGAGAACCAAGGTATCAATCCAGTAGGAGGCTACACGCAAGTCCCTCATACCTACACAAACAATCAAGAACCTTGCAACCAACACGATAAAGGGGTTGTCAATCCCTTCACGGCCACTTGCAAAAGTGAGATCTCATAGAGATAATAAGATAAGATAAATATTTTTGGTATTTTTATGATATAGATTGAAAAGTAAAGATTGCAAAATAAAGTAGATCAGAAACTTATATGATGGAAAATAGACCCGGGGGCCATAGATTTCACTAGTGGCTTCTCTCAAGATAGCATAAGTATTACATGGGTGAACAAATTACTGTCGAGCAATTGATAGAAAAGTGCATAATTATGAGAATATCTAGGCATGATCATGTATATAGGCATCACGTCCGCGACATGTAGATCGAAAGGATTCTGCATCTACTACTATTACTCCACATATCAACTGCTATCCAGCATGCATCTAGAGTATTAAATTCATAAGAACAGAGTAACGCATTAGGCAAGATGACATGATGTAGAGGGATAAACTCAAGCAATATGATAGAAACCCCATCTTTTTATCCTCGATGGCAACAATACAATACGTGCCTTGCTGCCCCTGCTGTCACTGGGAAAGGACACCGCAATATTGAACCCAAAGCTAAGCACTTCTCCCATTGCAAGAAAGATCAATCTAGTAGGCCAAACCAAACTGATAATTTGAAGAGACTTGCAAAGATAACCAATCATACATAAAAGATTTCAGAGGAGATTCAAATATTTCTCATAGATAAACTTGATCATAAACACACCGCAAAAAGAGTTACATCGAATAGATATCCAAGAAGATCGAGGAGAACATTGTATTGAGATTCAAAGAGAGAGAAGAAGCCATCTAGCTAATAACTATGGACCCGAAGGTCTGTGGTAAACTACTCACAACTCATCGGAGTGGCTATGTTGTTGATGTAGAAGCCCTCCCCCTCCGTGATCGATTCCCCGTCCGGCGGAGCGCCGAAAAAGGCTCGAAGATGGGATCTCACGGGTACAGAAGGTTGCGGCGGCGGAAATAGGGTTTCGTGGTGCTCCTGGATGTTTTCGGGGTATGTAGATATATATAGGCGAAGGAAGTCGGTCAAGGGAGCCACGAGGGTGGGGGGCGCGCCCACCCCCCTAGGGCGCGCCCTCTTGCCTTGTGGCCGCCTCGTCTGCTTCTTGACGTCCACTCCAAGTCTCCTGGATTGCGTTTTGATACGTCTCCAACATATCTATAATTTTTGGTTGTTCCATGTTATTATATTACCCGTTTTGGATGTTTATGGGCTTTACTATACACTTTTATATCATTTTTGGGATTCACCTATTAACTGGAGGCCCAGCCCAAATTGCTGTTTTTTTGCCTATTTCAGTGTTTCGCAGAAAAGGAATATCAAACGGAGTCCAAACGGAATGAAACCTTCGGGAGAGTTATTTTTGGAATGAAAGCAATCCAGGAGACTTGGAGTAGACGCCAGGGAAGCTTCGAGGAAGCCAAGAGGCAGGGAGGCACGCCCTACCCCCTAGGCGTGCCCCCCACCCTTGTGGGCCCCTCGTGGCTCCGCTGACCGACTTCTTTCACCTATATATATCCATATACCACGAAAACATCAAGGAGCACAATAGATCGAGAGTTCCGCCGCCGCAAGCCTCTGTAGCCACCAAAAACCTCTCAAGAGCCCGTTCCGGCACCCTGCCGGAGGGGGAATCTATCACCGGTGGCCATCTTCATTATCCCGGCGCTCTCCATGACAAGGAGGGAGTAGTTCACCCTCGGGGCTGAGGGTATGTACCAGTAGCTATGTGTTTGATCTCTCTCCCTCTCTCTCTCTCTCTCTCGTGTTCTTGAGGTGATACGATCTTGATGTATTGCGAGCTTTGCTATTATAGTTAGATCTTATGATGTTTCTCCCCCTCTACTCACTTGTGATGAGTTGGGTTTTTCCCTTGAAGTTATCTTGTCGGATTGAGTCTTTAAGGATTTGAGAACACTTGATGTATGTCTTGCCGTGCTTATTTGTGGTGAGAATGGGATATTCACGTGATCTACTTGATGTATGTTTTGGTGATCAACTTGCGGGTTCAATGAACTTATGCATAGGGGTTGGCACACGTTTTCGTGTTGACTCTCTGGTAGAAACTTTGGGACACTCTTTGAAGTACTTTGTGTTGGTTGAATAGATGAATCTGAGATTGTGTGATGCATATCATATAATCATACCCACGAATACTTGAGGTGACATTGGAGTATCTAGGTGACATTAGGGTTTTGATTTATTTGTATCTTAAGGTGTTATTCTAGTACGAACTCTAGGATAGATTGAAAGGAAAGAATAGCTTCGTGTTATTTTACTACGGACTCTTGAATACCTCGATCAGAAAGGATAACTTTGAGGTGGTTTCGTACCCTACAATAATCTCTTCGTTTGTTCTCCGCTATTAGTGACTTTGGAGTGACTCTTTGTTGCATGTTGAGGGATAGTTATATTATCCAATTATGTTATTATTGTTGAGAGAACTTGCACTAGTGAAAGTATGATCCTTAGGACTTGTTTCCTAGCATTGCAATACTGTTTATGCTCACTTTTATCATTTGTTACCTTGCTGTTTTTATATTTTCAGATTACAAATACCTATATCTACCATCCATATTGCACTTGTATCACCATCTCTTCGCCGAACTAGTGCACCTATACAATTTGCCGTTGTATTGGGTGTGTTGGGGACACAAGAGACTCTTTGTTATTTGGTTGCAGGGTTGTTTGAGAGATACCATCTTCATCCTACGCCTCCCACGGATTGATAAACCTTAGGTCATCCACTTGAGGGAAATTTGCTACTGTCCTACAAACCTCTGCACTTGGAGGCCCAACAACGTCTACAAGAAGAAGTTTGTGTAGTAGACATCACGTTTGTTCCAAAAAGATCTCTCCCGAAGGTTTCATTCCATTTGGACTCCGTTTGATATTCCTTTTCTTCGAAACACTAAAATATGCAAAAAAACAGCAATTTGGGTTGGGCCTCCAGTTAGTAGGTTAGTCCCAAAAATGATATAAAAGTGTATAGTAAATCCCATAAACATCCAAAACGGGTAATATAATAGCATGGAACAATTGAAAATTATAGATATGTTGGAGACGTATCAAGCATCCCCAAGCTTAATTCTTGCTTGTCCTCGAGTAGGTAAATGATAAAAACATAATTTTTGATGTGGAATGCTACCTAGCATATTTCTCAATGTAATTTTCTTTATTGTGGCATGAATGTTCAGGTCCAAATGATTCAAGATAAAAGTTCATATTGACATGAAAACAATAATACTTCAAGCATACTAACCAAGCAATCATTTCTTCTCAAAATAACATGGCTAAAGAAAGCTATCCCTACAAAATCATATAGTCTGGCTATGCTCTATATTCATCACATAAAATATTTAAATCATGCACAACCCCGATGACAAGCCAAGCAATTGTTTCATACTTTATTCTCAAACTTTTCCAACTTTCACGCAATACATGAGCGTGAGCCATGGACATAGCACTATATGTGGAATAGAATGGTGGTTGTGGAGAAGACAAAAAAAGGAGAAGATAGTCTCACATCAACTAGGCGTATCAACGGGCTATGGATATGCCCATTAATAGATATCAATGTGAGTGAGTAGGGATTGCCATGCAATGGATGCACAAGAGCTATAAGTGTATGAAAGCTCAAAAAGAAACCAAGTAGGTGTGCATCCAACTTGCTTGCTCACGAAGACCTAGGGCATTTTGAGGAAGCCCATCATTGGAATATACAAGCCAAGTTCTATAATGAAAAATTCCCACTAGTATATGAAAGTGACAACATAGGAGACTCTCTATCATGAGGATCATGGTGCTACTTTGAAGCACAAGTGGGGTAAAAGGATAGTAACATTGTCCCTTCTCTCTTTTTCACTCAATAGTCATAAAGAAGTGTGCGGCACAAGAGAGGCTAGCAACGGTGGAAGGGTGAGAGTGCGTATAATCCATGGACTCAACATTAGTCATAAAGAACTCACATACTCATTGTAAATATCTACAAGTTATCAAAACGAAGTACTACGCACATGCTCCTAGGGGGATAGATTGGTAGGAAAAGACCATCGCTCGTCCCCGACCGCCACTCATAAGGAAGACAATCAATAAATAAATCATGATCCAACTTCATCACATAACGGTTCACCATACGTGCATGCTACGGGAATCACAAACTTCAACACAAGTATTCCTCAAATTTACAACTACTCCACTAGCATGACTCTAATATCAGCATCTTCATATCTCAAAACAATCATCAAGTATCAAATTGATCATAGTATTCAATGCACTTTCTATGATATTTTTTATTATCCCCAACTTGGATGCCCATCATGTTAGGACCAATTTTATAACCATAGAAAATACCATGCTGTTCTAAAAGACTCTCAAAGTAATATAAGTGAAGCATGAGTGACGGTGTCCTGGACTAGGGGGTACTCACCACGTCGTCTCCCGATCAGTTGGATTGGGCCGAGGATCCCCATGGCCATATACTCATGGGCCAGTCCGGACAGTTGCCGCATACAAGGAAGATTCCACAAGACTTGGTGATCAAGACAAGGACTCCTCCCCCACTGGCGTATCCGGCTAGGACTCTTGTTATCCTAGGCCTCTGGTGCATTGTATAAACCGAGGCCAGGCTAGTCGATAGAGATATATACAACAACAATCATACCATAGGCTAGCTTCTAGGGTTTAGCCTCTCTGATCTCGTGGTAGATCAACTCTTGTAATACCCACATCATCAATATCAATCAAGCAGGACGTAGGGTTTTACCTCCATCAAGAGGGCCCGAACCTGGGTAAAACATCGTGTCCCTTGCCTCCTGTTACCATTGATCCTAAGACGCACTGCTTGGGACCCCCTACCCGAGATTCGCCGGTTTTGACACCGACATTGGTGCTTTCATTGAGAGTAATGGACGGTCAACAAAGTTTTGTACAATGCGGATCCGAGCATTAATGACGTAAAGTACTTGGATACATAGAGTCACTACACATAATTTGTGATTTTACTATGGATATCGATCCTTAATTCGGCCTCCCGTGCCTGCATTAAGGCTCGGGGGCTACTGGGCTTCGGGCTTATTATTTACAAATATTAAAGGGGCACATCGATCCCCTTATCTGGTGTTGCCACCCGACCAGTGTCTCGGGGGCTACTGCATTGCCTATTCTATGCAGAAAATTTTAAGTGCAATACAGTTTCCGAGGAGATTTTGATCCTCAGGTTGGTCGGCCGCACCCAACCTGAGTCTCGAGGTCTGAGCACGCCGCTTTTTGCATCCCGAAGTATTCTGCCGAGCTAGGACTTGATCCTCAGACCGATTTTGCAAATCAACATGAGTCTCAGCGACTACGGGGATCAATGGTCTTATGTCATCCTTCATGTGCATCTCGGGTTTTAGACCGATACCCACCTTGAGGGCTACTGGCACCAATCAAAAATATTGACAAAAATCGGCCCACATTCGGGGTGGTGCACCACCTCAGAAGCAGTCCGGCGTAAAGCTCGGACGCTAGTGGTTGGCTCCATAGAGGGCACTTCCGGCATTAAGCTCGGCTAAACTCCTTCAAACTTCTTTGAACCAAGGTGATTTACGACACCTCGGATACAGTCCGGTGTTGGAGCTCGGATACATAGTCCAGCGTTAGAGCTCGTATACATAGTCCGGCGTTAGAGCTGGGAAGCAATCCGACATTAGTGCTCGGCTGCAAAAGATACCTCGAATGTAGTCCGGCGTTGGAGCTCGGACGCAAGAGGACGTTGCCGCCCGGGAACAACTTCAAACCCGAGGTGTGGCATAAAAATAACAAGGCATTGATAAAGGCCAGAAACTTAAAGGGGCTCCTCGGATACCCGACGTGTAAACTCGTCGAATGCATTTCGGCGATCCTCAAGATCGAAGATGAGAAGATTTGTTGAACCAGTTTTCAAGACCGACGACCGAAGATGAAGAACAGTTCGGAAGAATCGAGGAGCGTCCCCAACTTGAAGACCGGTTCAGGGGGCTACTGACGGTGTCCTGGACTAGGGGGTACTCACCACGTCGTCTCCCGATCAGTTGGATTGGGCCGAGGATCCCCATGGCCGTATACTCATGGGCCAGTCCGGATAGTTGCGGCATACAAGGAAGATTCCACAAAAATTGGCGATCAAGACAAGGACTCCTCCCCCACCGGCGTATCCGGCTAGGACTCTTGTTATCCTAGGCCTCTGGTGCATTATATAAACCGAGGCCAGGCTAGTCGATAGAGATATATACAACAACAATCATACCATAGGCTAGCTTCTAGGGTTTAGCCTCTCTGATCTCGTGGTAGATCAACTCTTGTAATACCCACATCATCAATATAAATCAAGCAGGACGTAGGGTTTTACCTCCATCAAGAGGGCCCGAACCTGGGTAAAACATCGTGTCCCTTGCCTCCTGTTACCATTGATCCTAAGACGCACTGCTTGGGACCCCCTACCCGAGATCCGCCGGTTTTGACACCGACAATGAGAGATTAATAATTTCTACAAAATAAAACCACCGCCGTGCTCTAAAAAGATATAAGTGAAGTACTAGAGCAAAATTATCTAGCTCAAAAGATATAAGTGAAGCACATAGAGTATTCTAATAAATTCCGGATCATGTGTGTCTCTCCCAAAAGGTGTGTACAGCAAGGATGATTGTTGTAAACTAAAAAGCAAAGACTCATATCATACAAGACGCTCCAAGCAAAACACATATCATGTGATGAATAAAAATATAGCTCCAAGTAAAGTTACTGATAGACGAAGACGAAAGAGGGGATGCCTTCCGGGGCATCCCCAAGATTAGGCTTTTGGTTGTCCTTGAATTACCTTGGGGTGCCATGGGCATCCCAAGCTTAGGCTCTTGCCACTCCTTATTCCATAGTCCATCAAATCTTTACCCAAAACTTGAAAACTTCACAACACAAAACTCAACAGAAAATCTCATAAGCTCCTTAGTGCAAGAAAGCAAACCACCACTTTAAGGTACTGTAATGAACTGATTCTTTATTTATATTGGTGTTAAACCTACTGTATTCCAACTTCTCTATGGTTCATACCCCCCGATACTAGCCATAGATTCATGAAAATAAGGAAACAACACACGAAAACAGAATCTGTCAAACAAACACTAATTAAAACACAAAACCACATCTAAACAGAAGCTAGATGAATTATTTATTACTAAACAGAAGCAAAAGGTAAGAAAATAAAATAAAATTGGGTTGCCTCCCAACAAGCGCTATCGTTTAACGCCCCTAGCTAGGCGTAAAAGCGAGAATAGATCTAAGTATTGCCACCTTTGGTATCAATTCTTCAATAGAGCATTTATAACCCTTAGGACTTTCCTTCCTTTTAATGATCAAACTCCTAGGCAAGAAATCAAGAAATTCATTTGTAGCAAAAGGTTCCTTAATGATAGCGAAAAAGTTGGGATGAATACTTATTGATTTGAGATCCGCATTTTCCTTACTAGAATATTCACCCTTATTTTTAGGAACATACATTAATTTGGCAATTTTGGTAGGAGGAGTTGGAGTATTTTTCACGGATGAAAAGGTAGACCCTAAGTTGGTAATAATATCCTCAAGTTTACCAATTCTTGTAGAATCTTGATCTATTCTTTCGTTCACTATAGGTTCCTTCTCTTTAAAAAAGTTCATAGTAATTCCAAACTTAGATCCATATTGGGTAATTTGGTTGTGGATCTTTTTATCCAAATTTTCAATTAACTCAAAAGTGGCAACTTTATTTTCAATAATTTCAAGCCTTTGCATCACATGTTCCAAAGTTAAAACAGTTCCATTAACCAAGAGAGGTGGTGGACCAAACAAATCTAACATAGCATTATAAGCATCAAAAGTATGGCTACCCAAGAAATTCCCTCCAGTAATGACATCAAGAATGCATCTATTCCAAGGAGTAATGCCTACATAAAAATTGCAAAGAAGAACAGAAGTAGATTGCTTCCTAGTAGATCTATTTTGAGCATTGCAAATTCTATGCCAAGCGTCTTTTAGATTTTCTCCCTCCCTTTGTTTAAAATGAAGAACTTCATGATCGGGAGTGCTAACGATGATAGGAGGACTAGCCATGGCGACGAAATAAACAATCTAACACACGAGCACATAAGAGGCAAGCGAAAAAGAGGCGAACGGGAAAGAGAGGGCGAATAAAACGGCAAGGGTGAAGTGGGGGAGAGGTAAACAAGAGGAAAATGGAAAATAATGTAATGCGAGGGAGAAGAGTTTGTGATGGGTACTTGGCATGTCTTGACTTGTGCAAAGACCTCCCCGGCAACAGCGCCAGAAATCCTTCTTGCTACCTCTTGAGCACTGCGTTGGTTTTCCCTTGAAGAGGAAAGGGTGATGCAGCAAAGTAGCGTAAGCATTTCCCTTAGTTTTTGAGAAGCAAGGTATCAATCCCATAGGAGGCTACACGCAAGTCCCTCGTACCTACACAAACAATCAAGAACCTTGCAACCAACGCGATAAAGGGGTTGTCAATCCCTTCACGACCACTTGCAAAAGTGAGATCTGACAGAGATAATAAGATAAGATAAATATTTTTGGTATTTTTATAATATAGATTGAAAAGTAAAGATTGCAAAATAAAGTAGATCGGAAACTTATATGACGGAAATACACCCGGGGGCCATTGGTTTTACTAGTGGCTTCTCTCAAGATAGCATAAGTATTACGGTGGGTAAACAAATTACTGTCGAGCAATTGATAGAAAAGTGCATAGTTATGAGAATATCTAGGCATGATCATGTATATAGGCATCACGTCCGCGACAAGTAGATCGAAATGATTCTGCATCTACTACTATTACTCCACACATCGACCGCTATCCAGCATGCATCTAGAGTATTAAGTTCATAAGAACAAAGTAACGCGTTAGGCAAGATGACATGATGTAGAGGGATAAATGCAAGCAATATGATATAAAACCCATATTTTTATCCTCGATGGCAACAATACAATACGTGCCTTGCTGCCCCTGCTATCACTGGGAAAGGACACCGCAAGATTGAACCCAAAGCTAAGTGTCGGTGTCAAAACCGGCGAATCTCAGGGGGTCCCGAATTGTGCTTCTAAGGCTAATGGTAACAGGAGGCGGGGGACACAATGTTTACCCAGTTTCGGGTCCTCTCTATGGAGGTAATACCCTACTTCCTGCTTGATTGATCTTGATGATATGAGTATTACAAGAGTTGATCTACCACGAGATCGTAGAGGCTAAACCCTAGAAGCTAGCCTATGATTATGATTGTTCTTGTCCTACGGACTAAACCCTCCGGTTTGCATAGACACCGGATGGGGCTAGGGTTACATAGTTGGTTACAGAGAAGGAGATCTACACATCCGAATAGCCAAGCTTGCCTTCCACGCAAAGGAGAATCCCACCTGGACACGGGACGAAATCTTCAATCTTGTATCTTCATTGTCCAATAGTCCGACATAAGCATATAGTCCGGCTGTCCGAGGACCCCCTAATCCAGGACTCCCTGAGTAGCCCCTGAACCAGGCTTCCATGACGATGAGTCCAGTGCGCAGATTGTCTTCGACATTGCAAGGCGGATTCTTCTCCAAATCCCAGAGTTCTTGTTGCAACAAGCAGTGTCCGGCTTCCCATTAATGTTGCACTCCTCGGCTTCTGTACCTAAATAATGGCAGTCTCCACGTGTCGAGCGAATGTGATAAGTCGGGGTATTTTTACATTTTCCACCCTAACCTCATAAGTAAATCGTCTATTAAAGAGACGGGGATCCTCAGATCCAAAATCACACCATCTTCCCCAAGCGAGGATCCATCAGAGCGCGCCCGTAAAAGCCATCCCATCATGGCCGGTCACCACAGCTCCTCCTCTCGCTCCCATAGCGCTAAGCCAGGCGATTGGGTGAAGTGCACCATATCCCACAGTCGGTTAGTGGAGTTGCAGACCCAGGGATTTCTCCCGCCTGCATATCTTGTCCCCGTCCGAGCCGGACTATATGCTTATGATGGCGGGGAGCAAGCAGAGAGTTTCCCCAACCCATCCAGGGGGAGTGAGTATGCCTTCTCCCTTACTTGTTGAGGGGACTTGGATTCCCAATCCATCCATTCCTCCGCAGGCTCCTGGAGTATTACGGCCTCCAACTGCATAACTTTACTCCTGCCTCCATACTGCACATCGCAGGTTATGTCACCCTTTGCGAGCTATTTCTGGGCTATGAAGCTCATTTTGAGCTATGGAAGAGGTTGTTCTGCCTCGTCCCTTGCAATTAGGACGGATCAATATATCAAGTGGGCGGAGCCGAAATACCGAGGCCGGATACTTGTCCGGCACTCTGAAGAAGACATCCGAAGATTGGCCCTCGAAGTGGTTTTATATAGAGGACGGCCCCCTTCCGGACCCTATCCGAGTGGGTCTTCCTGAGTTTAACAATGCCCCGTTGAAGAAACGCTGCAGCTGGCGGCCCCGGAGCCCGCAGGAGGAAGATAACAGAGAGGTCCTTTATCTGCTGGGCAGGATAAGAACACTGGCCAAATCTGGATTGACAATAATCGAGGTTATGTCAATATGCATAATGCGGGGGGTGCAACCAGTCCAGTATCGGGGGCGTCCCATGTGGCACTTCAATGGAGAAGACGATGCCACCCACTGCGGTCGGAAAGGTCTGGACTCCACCATCGCCCTGGCAAAAATATTTTTTGATTTGTATAAAGGAGAAGAAGAGGAGTTCATCCGCATTAAACCACGGGATGGATTTTCCATGTACAACCCCCCTAGCTGGGTGAGCCGCTACCTTTTACTCAACTCTATTCATTCCCGCATTCATCACACATATTTTCCTTGTTAGTTCATAGCAGGAACTACGAAAAGTTGTGAGGGAGGTCCAGAGCCCGCCTCCACAGCTAGAGGACCACAACCGGGCCCTCGACCCCGGATTTGAAGAAGATCCGGACATATCTGTGGAGCTCGTCGACCGGGTGTTTTACCAGGCAAGCTGTGACGGCGCCTTGGTGGCCATCATCATCGACTATCCTGGCCTACTCCCTGATCGTATGTAAGTAAAACCGGGGTCCTAACTTCCGAGAAGGATCCCTTTGTTACACCTTACCAACCGCACATATATTGCACGTTATAGGGAAGGCCATCGGGGCGCCGCGCCGAACCCGCGGCAACTCACCAACAAAGGGCGCCCAAGCCGGGTAGGCTTAAAAGGAAGGCGGTCAGGACCAAGACGTTGTCGCAAAGGTCTGATTTAAAACCTGCTCCGTGATTATCGTCTTTGAAATGTAACAGTGTCTGTTATGCCCTGGCAGAAAGAGTACTCGTCGGACTGTGTCCGGAGATCCTACCGGCCACGCCCCCACCAGCCGGACTCCAGAACCGGCCTCAAGGGTGGATGCTAACATGTGGACAACTCCGGCAGTCCTCCTACATAGGATGAATTCCGAAGTGGAGAGCGCCATGAATCACCAGCGTTGACGGGCCGTACTCCGCGATGCTAATTGCTCCGAAGAGGTGTTCAATGCCTTCAACTCGGGAGACGCGTACATCCAAGCTGCGCAAGGTGGACATGCTAGAGCCACAGGCCAGTATTTAAAGGATATACAGGTAAGAAAAAAATCTAATAATTATGTATATCAGTAGCCCCTGAGACTTGAAACAGTTGGCACAACTGATTTAAGGATCATTTTGTGAATAGGTTCTTACAGAAAAGAACACCCATTTGTCTCATGAGCTGGAGGAGTGCAAAGCCCAGCTAAGGGCCACAGTTGCCGAAATAGAGGAATCCAAGAAGGCCTCATCTGGTAATACTTGCCTCGATCAAAGAGAATGTAATTACGTGTACCACTTAGTATTCGGCATGCTTGCAAATCTAACAATAGATTCTGTAGACAATCCCAGAGTGAATCCAGTGTTGTGGAACATAGTAATTTCAAAAATTTCCTACGCACATGCAAGAACATGGTGATGCATAGCAACGAGAGGGGAGAGTGTATCTTCATACCCTTGAAGATCGCTAAAAGCGTTTATCAACGCGGTTGATGTAGTCGTATGTCTTCACGATCCGACCGATCCAAGTACCAAACACACGGCACCTCCGAGTTCTGCACATGTTCAGCTCAATGAAGTCCTCGCCTTCTTGACCTAGCAAGACGGGCGAAGTAGTAGATGAGTTCCGGCAGCACGACGGCGTGGTGACGGTGTTGGTGAAGAACAATCTCCGCAGGGCTTTGCCTAAGCACTACGGAAACTATGACAGAGGATAAACTAGAGGGGACGGGGTTGCCGGCACACGGCTTGGTGTTTCTTGATGTGTTTTTGGTGCTAGCCCCGCCCCTCTATTTATATGTTGAGCCCTGGGGTGGAAACTTGGAGCAAAAGCCTCCTCAAAGTCGGTTTTGCTCGAAAGGCAAGAGTCCCACTCGGACTCCAGGACCAAACGCCACAACCCTTGGCGTTTGGTCCAGACGCCATGGGCCTCGGCGTCTGGCCCAGGGCAAGACGCCAGGGTCTCCGGCGTTTGGCCCCCTCGCCTCCGCAAAACTCCTTTTGCACCGACTTATAGCCCCGTGGGCCTGACCCCTTGGCCTAACCATATCATCCAATATATGAATCTTTACCTTCGGACCATTCCTGAGCTCCTCGTCATGTCTACGATCTCATCCGGGACTCCGAACAACATTCAATCACTGTTGGGGATATGACTACTGAGTTAAACTGCCCAGGAGAGGCCGGATTACACTCACAAGGAGTCCTGTACAAGAGCCCATGAAGATGAAGGCTATGGCGCTTTAACTATGGAGGCTTAGAGGCCCAGAGCCCAATGGCGGGTTAGGGCCCATAGTAGTAAACCGCCATAGATGTGTAACTTGTATTGTAAATTAGGGAAAGGAAGAAACCGAGCCGGACACTTGTATGAGCCGGCCTCGGGATTCTGTAGAACAGCCGGGCGTTAACCTGTGTATATATAGGGACGACCCGGTGGCGGTTTAGGGACAAGAGGACAACAACTCGAGAACTAGGCAAAGCATATTTGCTCCCTGGTAATTGAGACCACATCAAAAAACACCACAACTGGATCGTAGGCTTTTACCTTCACCGAAAGGGGCCGAACCAGTATAAACTCCCTGTGTCCTTTGTCTGGTTTAACCCCTCTAAGCTAACCCGACCGCGATGGCTCCACGACTAAGTCCTTTCACTAGGACATCTGACGTGATAATTCCCGACAGGTGGCGCCCACCGTTGGGCTATCGCACGATGGTTTCAAGTTCTTAGAGGGCAAGTTTGAAGGGCTCAAGGGATACGCAGTGGGCGGGATGACCAAAAGTCATCGTGGCAAGCTCTACATCGACGATGCAGGCTGGGGCCCCGATGTCGGCTCAATCGAGTACGGGTACCGGGTCCCCTTTGAATGAATTCACGTCTTCATCGGCAAAACCGGCAAACCGGGCCCTGAGCCGGACATCTGCACTATCCTCGTCGAGACGGCTCAGCGTGCGAGCCCTGCCCGGATTCAGCCCGCCATGAAGCGTGCGTTCGTAGGGTTCATCCATGGTATCATATCTGAACCGGTATCTGATGGTGGGGCGACCGTCTATTCCGATGGCGAGTCATCCACCGGCGAGACCGAGTCTTTGTATCAAGTTCAGGATGGCCTATTTGGGGGTTATTCCGATGGCAGCAGTATTCCGGACCCCTTTGAACCACCAAACCGGGTTGCAATCTTCATGGCTGGTACACAGCTCGCACCCCAATCTTCAATAGCGGCGGCGATGATTTTCGGATCAGCAGCCAGGGCAGGAGGCCCCGTGCGCCCGCCAGTTCAAGTCTTATCCAGGTTATTGGACCCTCTAGCAACGTTGTTGACCACTGAGGTTAATCCGGATAATAGGGATGAGCATAATGCAGAAGTCAGAAAGTTGTGACATCAGATAGCTCTGGCTAAGGAGGACATGTCTGCTGAGGAGACCATGATGGCTGAGGAGCGGATCGCTTTGGATGCTCAGGCTCAGCGAGTTCATGCGGAGTCTTACCAGCTTATGCTGGACCAGAACGCTTCAAATGAGGTGATGAGGAGGAGGCACCAGTCTTGATTGCCACCGGTTTACGAAGGAAGGAATCTCTTTCATACGCCAGGAGCAGGCACCAGTAACCCGCCCATGGTGAACCAGGTTGAAGCACCCAGGACAGGAGCGCCAGATCAGCCAGGCATAATGGGCCCACCTCAGCAGAACCGTGATCCGCCACAATACGCGCCAGCACCACCGGGTCATTTTCCTACCCCGTTGGACAATATGATTGCTGCGGCGTCAAGATTGGCTGCTATTCCAATGGAAGGTGACTCCCCCGCGGTGGTTGAGACATGACGGGCTAGAGATTTACTCCAGACAGCAATGGTTCAGCAACAGGCTTATTCATATAGTCGGGACAGGATACACTCTACCCCTCGTCCAAGTCGGAGCTACAGCAGGCATGTTGAAGAGCCAGCTGTGTCAAGCAGTGGACGGAATCATCATCTGCCACGGAGGCCTAACCCGGTAGGGGGAAGGAATGAAGCACAGGATTTAGTAGACAAGGGACAAGCGCGCCGTGGCACCGGATTGACTGCGCAGGATGTGGAATGTTAGTTTATGCCGGTTCGTGCAACTACTTCAGTGGAGCCAGGAGTTACTTTTACCACTTTGGGGGTGCCATGTCTCACACCGGCCCTGCGCAATGCGCGGTTGCCCAAGGACTTCAAGGGCCCTCGGAAAGTGCCCAATTACACTGCCGATTTACACCCCGAGTCATGGGTAGAAAGCTATGAGATGGCCATGGAGATGCTGGACGTGGATGGAGCGGTGTGTGCTAAGTACTTCACTATGATGCTAGAAGGAATAGCTTGCACTTGGTTAAATAGTTTTCCACCTAATTCAATCAGGTCATGGGACAAGTTAAATAGATGGTTTATCAACAACTTTAAAGATACTTGCAAGCAACCGATGTCA
Source organism: Triticum dicoccoides (assembly GCF_002162155.2). Taxonomy (NCBI): domain Eukaryota; kingdom Viridiplantae; phylum Streptophyta; class Magnoliopsida; order Poales; family Poaceae; genus Triticum; species Triticum dicoccoides. The sequence continues at coordinate 592,899,385 of NC_041389.1, read as the reverse complement.
ATTGTTGATCTGGCCGCTTGTGTTCATGGAGAGGGTGAATCGACCACCCATTGGGTACGTCGGGTTTCTGAAATCCTACATTCATCTGACCGCATCAATGCAGATTCAGCAATTATCACGTTGGAAGGCAATTGCAAGTTCAAGCCCTTGAAGTTCAAGTTGGGGCGGATGAAGCGTCACTGCAATGATATGGGAACACTCATGGGGGCTCTGGTTAAGTATGCTGACTCTGATAGTACCAAGGATCCTGAGTCTGACGAGGAAAAGCCGGGGAAGGGAAAGAAGAGCGGCAACACCAAGGGACAGCAGCCTAACCCGGCGGGCAAGGGTAACAATGGTAAACGTAAAGCGGACAATTCAAATTTTATGGCTAACACCAATGTGCAGGGTAATAATCAACGTCGTAAGGGTAAACCGCCCCAGCGTGGTGGCAGTATGAATCTGGAGCGTTTGTTGAATCAGCCTTGCCCGAAGCATGGGACGACGGACGTTCCATCCACGCACCTCTGGAAGGACTGTTTCATCATGCGGGAGTTCAAAAACTCTGATCTTTTCTGGTATGATCAGGGTCCGTCCGGTGGTTCAGGTCCCGGATCTCATGGGCCGGGTTACGGCGGTGGCGGTTCAAGCTCCGGATTCTAGGGCAATCAAGGCAATCAGGGCAATCAGAACAACCAGGGTGGTTATAATCAACAGAATAATCAGGGGAATCAGCAGTAGTCAGGTTATCAGAGTCACCCGAAGCAATTGAGTAGTGGGAAGTATTATGTTTTCACCACTAGCTTGTGCACATGCGATCAGAAGCTTCACAAGAGGGCAGTAAACGCTGTTGAACTGGTAGTGCCACGTTACTTACGTTGGTCCGAACAGCCCATTATGTGGAGTAGAGAGGATCATCCACCTCGGGTTGACAATCCGGGTCATCTGGCTTTGGTGGTGGCGCCTCAGGTTCGAGGTTATAAGTTCACCAAGGTGCTCATGGACGGAGGGAGCAGTATCAATATTCTGTATTATGAAACCTTCCGGCGCATGGGATTGACGGACAAAAATCTTAAACCGTCAAACACTGTTTTCCACGGAGTACTACCAGGTAAATCAGCATACCCAGTTGGTAAGATAAATTTGGAGGTGGTATTTGGAGATGACCGTGATTTCAGGTCAGAAACCTTAACCTTTGAGGTGGTAAAAATCCAGAGCCCATATCATGCCCTGTTTGGGTGGCCGGCTTATGCAAGGTTCATGGCAAGGCCCTGTTATGTTTATCTACAACTCAAAATGCCGGGTCATAAGGGGACCATTATGGTACATGGGAGTCGGAAGATAGCCTTGGACTGTGAAGAAGGTGATGTGGCTTATGCTGAATCGGTTTGTGCGGCAGAAGAGTTGAAGTTCTACAAGGACAATGTTGATCCGACAAATATGACTCCTCTGAAGAAGCCCACCACAGAACATGACCCGACCGTGAAGTTCAAACCGGTTGATGAGACTAAGCTGGTTGATGTAAGTGCATCTAGTGCCCCTTAGTGATTTTGGTGTATTGAAGACTTATAGGTTAAGGGACTAATGCGTTTGTGAGTGTACACAGGTCTATAAGTCTATGAGGAGTTTGATATTTACAAAGAAAGTCGACCCCTAAAAATGAAGTTCTTCAACTGAAGACTTTGATATTCTGAAGACTTTCTGAAGACTTTGAAAGTGAAGAAATTGGTGTGACCTTGAAGACTTGGTATTCATTTGTGGAACATGAAGCGTGAAGACTTTTGTTTTCGTAGTTTCATTTTCTCTTTCTTGAGTCATAGGAAACACCATACTGTTAAAGGGGGTCGAGGAAATACTAAGGAAAAATTTCCATGTGATGCTCAACTCAAAATCCTACACCTACCAATCCCTTTGAGTGAAGCCTTTGGAAATCTCATACAGTTCAGTCACTTTCTTCAGTGACAGAGACGAAGTTCTTCTGGTCGCTGATGAATTTGTTCTGACTGAGGAGTTAGGAATTCGTCAGTGCGAATTGCCTACACAATGAGGAACATGATAGCCCTGAGGAATTTGAGAGTCAAATTTCCGACCGTTGCTGTGCTGCGCGCCAGCTGTCCCAAAATATCTTATCCACCTAACGGTCATATCATTGAAGGGCATTTATGTCTTATCATGTCGGGCTTCTCCCTAGGCTATAAATAGCCGCCCCCTACAACCACTAGCTGGTTGGCTGCTCCGAGAGAACTTGGCACTTGTCATTTGAGAGCAACCCATCCTCCGAGGACTTTGAGCAAAAATCATCGAGTGAGGAAAACCCAAAAACCAAACCCCTACAAACCCAAAGTGATTGAGCATCACTAAAGAAATTGATCCTGCGTGGATCCAACGCTTGTTACCTTTGAAGACTGTGCTTCTTCCAGACGGTTAGGCGTCAAGGTCTAGAGCATCCAAGAGGAATTGTGGAACGCCGAGTGACAAGGTCTGTGAAGGTTTGGAAGTCGCCTGAAGACTTACCATGAGTGATTGGATGAGGTCTGTGTGACCTTAGTTCAAGGAGAATACGGTGAGGACTGGGTGTCCTGAGCTGCGTGCTCAGCGACTGGGTGTCCGGGACTGTGTGTCCTTGAGTTTAAATACTCAGCCGCTCCAACCAGACGTACAACTGAGACAACAGTTGGAACTGGTCTACCAAATCATTGTCTTCACCAACCTAACTGGTTCTATTTCCTCAACCCTTTCATTTCCTCATTACTGTGTTGAGTGTTTGTTCATATCTGTGTTTGAAGACTTTGACTGAAGACTTTCTCAATTTCCTCAGTTCAATTTCTTCAGTCTGTTTGTCTTCATCTTGTGTTATCCTGTGATTACACTTTCTGTACTCTGTGCTAGTCTTCATTTCATCATGATGACCATGCTTGTATTCTGTTATGCTTACTTCTGAGTACTTATTCCGCTGCCAATAGTTCTTTGCTAAGGAATTTCGTCACCGGCAAATTCCTCAGTGAAGAATTCATAAAAATCGCCTATTCACCCCCTCTAGTCGACATAACGCACTTTCAATTGGTATCAGAGCAAGGTACTCCCTTGTTCTGTGTGATTTTGGTTTAACCGCCTGGAGTTTTAGTTATGTCGACCGCATGTATGATCAAGGTCTCGGCTGGGTGTCCTACCTTTGATGGGACGGACTACCCCTACTGGAAAAACAAGATGCGAATGCATCTCGAGGAAATTGACAACGATCTCTGGTATGTTGTGGAAAATGGTGTTCCCTCTGTCTCACCCTCACTGAATGCTACCGATGTGAAGAGATTCAAGCAACTCGATTCTCAAGCGAAGAATATCATATGTGGCCATCTGAGTAAAGGACAGTATGGAAGAGTGAGTGTTTTGGAAACTGCTAAGCTTATCTGGGATAGGCTGTCCAAAGTGAATGAAGGAGTCGCAACTCAGCGTGACTCTCGAGTTGATGTTCTTCGGAATCTCTTCAACCGCTTCAAAAGACTCGATAATGAAAATGTCCAACAAACCTTTGATCGCCTCACTGACATCTCAAATGAGCTTCAAGCCCTCGGTGCCACTGACATCACTGACCATGAGGTGGTGAAGAAACTGTTGAGATCACTTGATTCCTCATTTGATACTCTGGGTCTGATGATACAAGAACGGGCTGACTACAAGTCTCTTGATCCTGCCGATATCCTCGAAAGGCTAAATACTCATGAGTTCCAGCTTGCTGAAAAGAGAGATCTCTATGGTTCGAGCTATGGCAAGCCACGTGCCCTGAAGGCCAAGGTTGTGTCTGAGTCTGAATGTGAGGATTCTAGTAGTAGCCTTGGTGATCCTGAAGAATTGAGCCAGGAGCTAGCACTGCTTGTGAAGAAATTCCAGAAGTTCTCAAGACGTGGTTGCTTTGGAAAATCCTCAAGAAGCAGTGATTCCTCATCAAGTGACTATAAGAGAAGGCTGTGCCACAAATGCAAGAAACCTGGTCATTATATTCAAGATTGTCCTCAGTGGGAAAAGGAATTGAAGAAGAAGAAATACAAGGATTACAGTTCTGATGATGCGAAGAAGAAGAAGAAATCGTCAAAATCTTCGTCATCAAAATCCTCGAAGTCTTCATCTCACAAGAAGAGCAGCTCCAAGAAGGCTCGGGCATTCATTGGCAAGGAAATGGACTCTGAAGCTGAATCTGAGGAACATGAGGAAGAGGAGGCGTCTGAAGAATCCGAATCTGGTGTGGCGAGTCTGGCCTTCGCTACTGCTTTCGTTAGCAAGTCCATCTTCAACACTGAAGAAATTGACCCCACCGACAAGCCTGATGAAGATAATGATGACTACGCTCCCACCTATTGCTTCATGGCAAAAGGTGCAAAGGTACTCAAATACACCTCCTCTGAATCTAGTGAAAACGAATATGATGAGAATCTCAAGCCCAGCTACTCTAAACTTGCTAAGATTGCTGTAAAACAACAAAGGGCTTTTGAAAAGGTTCAAAACATGCTAGACAAAAGTGATGATATGTTGGGTGAAGAAATGGATCGCACTAAAGCCCTGACTGAAAATCTTCAGAGACTTCAGTCTAGGTTTGATAACCTTCAAGTTCATCATAACACTCTCTTGTCTGATCATGAGAAACTTTCTTATGAATTTCTTCAAAGAAAGCAAGATCTTGAGAAGCTAAAAGTGAGTTATGAAGATCTTCAGAAGGAGCGCGATTCATTACTAGCTCAACAAATCAGCGCTTCTCAGGAAGAATTTGTTCCTCCATGCTTAAAGTGCATTGAACGTGAATCTGCTAATTCTTCACCTGAATGTTCAAATGCTTCAACTGCTACAAATTCTTCACCTGCCTCTTCTATCACTAATTCCTCATCTGAGGACATTGCTAGTATCACTGACGATGCATGGCTGAAGGAATTGTACATGACAGGCATGTACAAAAGCCTCAAAGGGCATCAAACTCTTTGTGATGTGCTTAAAAAGCATATGCTCAACGGAAACCCTAGGAAAGAGGGCATCGCCTTTGAGAGGAAACTTAATGCTGATGGAACATATTGGAAGCCTGAGCAGTGCCCCAAAACCTCATGGGTTGCTGCAAAGGGACCTCCAGTTGATCCATCTAACTTATCTGGCTTTACATGTGAATCTCCTCATCCTTCTGATGAGTCATTTGACTCCAACTATAAACTGTTCAAAAATCAGAATGGTGAAGTATTTGCTAGATATGTTGGCACTAACTGCAAGAATGGTATTCCTATGAAGAAAATCTGGGTTCCCAAGAAGTGCCTTGAAAGTCTTCAGGTGAATGTCCTCATGACACCACCAGTGAAGAACAGGAACCCCAGATCAAATTCTTCATATGGATCAAATTCCTCAAATGGATCAAAGTCCTCATATGATTATCATCATGCTAACAACTCTGTTTCGCAGGGTAGAGCTAAGGGCTATGAATATGTGGATTATTCTTCAAACCATTATGTTCATAAGTCCTCGAAGAATTTCTCTGCTTATTCATATGCTTACCCTAACCCCTCTTATGTGAAACGAAATGGTTTAGCTTCTATGCCACCATTCTCGTATGGTGCTCGCAGAGTGATGAACTCTTTGCCACCCCTTCAGATGTGGGTGGTGAAGAAAAAGAACTAATCTCTTCTGCAGGGTCAGGTCTCCAGACGTGCCTTAACGTCTGAAGAATTTACTGGGGACCTGACAAAATTGCCTGAAAGGATGCAGGCGAATCATGATGAAATAAACTTTCACACGTCCTCCTACTGCTATATCTGTCTACTGCTTGATGAAATTTATCTGATGAACTTGATATCATATTCTTCATTGATGAAGCATATGAGATTGTAAGTTACACTAATTCATCTGCAGGATGATCAACCCAAAGCCACTGAATGGGTCCTCGATAGTGGATGTACAAATCACATGACTGGTGACAAGAATCTTTTGATGGATGCTCCCTTATCACCATCACATCTGAAGCACATCATCTTTGCTGACAAAGGCAAAAGTTAGGTATTGGGTCTTGGTAAGGTTGCGATCTCTAAGGATAAACACATGGACAAAGTCATGCTTGTTGAGTCCTTAGGATACAACCTCATGTCAGTCTCAATGCTTTGTGATCTTGATATGGTTGTTGTCTTTGGCTAGTATCGTTGTGTTGTGATTATGGAAGCTGACAATTCCAAAGTCTTCGAAGGCTTTAGGAGAGGAGATTTGTATATTGTTGATTTCTCTACAGGACCACAACCAGCCGTGTGTCTACTTGCAAAAGCTTCAGAAGGCTGGCTATGGCATCGACGACTTGGTCACGCAGGCATGAGGAATTTGCACACGCTTGCAAAGAAGAAGCATGTCATTGGCATTGAGAATGTCAAATTCCTCAAGGATCACTTATGCGGAGCCTGTGAAGCTGGAAAAATGACCAAGGCCAAGCATCCAGCAAAGACTATCATGACCACTACTCGTCCATTCGAATTGCTTCACATGGACCTCTTCGGACCTAATCATTACTCAGCAGTCACTAATGATGCATCTCTATATGGTTTTGTCATTGTTGATGATTACTCTCGATATACATGGGTACACATTGTTACTTACAAACATGAAGTGCAGGAAGTCTTCAAACGTTTTTCCTCGAGGGCTTCAACCAACTTTGGTGTGAAGATCAAGCACATTAGAAGTGACAATGGAACTGAGTTCAAGAATTCCGGTCTTGATGACTATCTTGATGAACTTGGTATTACTCATGAGTTATCTGCTCCCTATACTCCTCAGCAAAATGGCGTCATGGAGCGCAAGAACAGAACTCTTGTTGAGATGGCTCGCACTATGCTTGATGAATACAAAATGCCTCATCGTTTTTGGATTGATGCAATTGATACTGCGTGCCACATCATCGATAGAGTATATCTTCACAAATTCTTCAAGAAGACGGCCTATGAACTCCTCACTGACAAGAAACCCAATGTGAGTTATTTCAAAGTCTTCGGTGCTAAATGTTGGATTAGAGATCCTCACCACAATTCTAAATTTGCACCGAAAGCACATGAAGGTTTTATGCTTGGTTACGGAAAGGACTCGCACACCTACAGAGTCTTCAACATTGTTCTTCACAAGATTGTTGATACTATAGATGTGCGGTTCGATGAAACTAATGGCTCGCAAAGAGAGCACCTACCTTCTGTGTTAGACGAACCAGCACCTAAGGATTCTATCAAGTTTAAGGCAACTGAGGATGTCATTCCTACTGAAGAATTTGCCGAAGAATTCATTCCAGTTCATGAAGAACATCGAGCTGATACACCTGAAGAAAATGCTGAGGAAAATGGTGCTGAAGAAAATGCTGACCAAACTCCTCAGCGACAACCAGCTCACCCTCGCGTTGCAAAAGAAGTGCAAGTGGAGAAGATCATCAATGACATTAGAGCACCAGGTCCTCTCACACGCTCAAAAGCTTCACATTTATCTAACTTTTGTGGGCACTATGCTTTTGTCTCTATCACAGAGCCCACTAAGGTAGATGATGCATTTTTGGAGCCGGAGTGGATTCAGGCTATGCCAGAAGAATTACATCAGTTCGAGCTCAACAATGTCTGGGAACTGGTCAAACGTCCAAATCCTCACAAGCATAATATCATTGGCACAAAGTGGATCTACCGCAACAAGCAAGATGAAGATGGCCTTGTGGTGAGGAATAAGGCACGACTGGTAGCTCAAGGCTACACACAGGTTGAAGGAATTGATTTTGATGAAACTTTTGCACCTGTTGCTAGACTTGAGGCTATTCGCATATTACTTGCTTATGCTAACCATCATGATATCATCTTATATCAAATGGATGTGAAAAGTGCATTCCTCAATGGTAAGCTTGAGGAAGAAGTATCTGTTGATCAACCCCCAGGTTTTGAAGATCCAAAGAATCCTGACAAAGTCTTCAGACTTAATAAGGCCCTCTATGGCCTCAAGCAAGCCCCTCGGGCGTGGTATGATACATTGAAGGAATTCTTTGTGAAGAATGGCTTCACACCCGGTTCACTCGACCCTACTCTCTTTACTAAATCTTATGATGGTGAACTGTTTGTGTGCCAAATATATGTTGATGATATTATCTTTGGCTGTACTGACCAACATTATAGTGATGAATTTGCCTATATGATGAGTGAAGAATATCAAATTTCTATGATGGGAGAGTTGAAATTCTTCTTAGGTCTTCAAATTCGTCAACAGCGCAATGGCATATTCATATCTCAGGAGAAATAACTCAAAGATGTACTGAGGAAATTCGGCATGCAAGATTGCAAAGGCGTCAAAATTCCTATGCCCACAAATGGCCATCTATGCACTGATGAAAATGGTATTGACTTTGATCACAAGGTATACCGCTCCATGATTGGTTCTTTATTGTACTTATGTGCATCTAGGCCAGATATAATGCTTAGTGTTTGCATGTGTGCCCGATTTCAAGCTGCACCGAAGGAATCACACCATAAGGCTGTGAAGCATATTCTTCGATATCTAGCTCACACACCAACACTAGGATTATGGTACCCCAAGGGCTCTGCTTTTGATCTCATTGGATATTCTGACTCTGACTATGCTGGTGATCGTGTGGACCGCAAGTCAACTTCTGGCACTTGTCATTTCCTCGGACGATCTTTGGTCTGTGGGTCCTCGAAGAAACAGAACTGTGTATCACTGTCCACTGCGGAAGCTGAATACATTGCTGCTGGCTCTTGCTATGCTCAACTGCTTTGGATGAAGCAAACACTCAAGGACTATGGCGTCAACGTGAAGAATGTGCCTCTCCTCTGCGACAATGAGAGTGCCATCAAGATTGCTCACAACCCAGTTCAGCACTCGAAGACAAAGCACATTCAGATTCGTCATCATTTTCTTCGTGATCATGTGTTGAAGGGCGACATCTCCATCGAGCACGTGAAGACTGAAGAATAGCTAGCTGATATCTTCACTAAGCCCTTGGATGAGAAGAGATTTAGCAAGTTGTGGTGTGAGCTAAATATCTTAGAATCTTCGAATGTTCTTTGAAAAGGACACACATCCTAACACTTATGCAAAATTGATGACTTAGATGTGCAACACATGAAGAAAGGTTTTTCTTCAATCAATGAAGAATAACACTCTAAGTGTGAAGAAATTAATGAAGAATTTGATTCTCAGAACCCTACGACAATTGTACGCGGTGTCTGAAATCATCATTCTTATATGGTGGGTCACGCCACCACAAAAAGTTGAAAATCTTCAATTTGAGTTTTTCCTCAGTTTTTGAAATTCTTCAGTTTTTCAAATTCTTCAACTTTTCAAAATCTTCACTGTTTCCTTCGTTTTTCTTCATTGGCTACATATATATATATATATATATATATATATATATATATGAGTTTATGTCCTCTACAGCATTCACTTATAGCTATTTCTTCAAGTTGCTTTTTCTGCTAAGTGAATGTGATCGGACCCTTCCCCCTCTATGCTATACTCAACCCAATCTATTCACAAATTCTTCATATGCGTTCTATTTGAAACTCGTTCAAAATCTTCACTGTGTCTTTGTCAGCTGAAGAAATTGCAAACGGAACTTTAAAACAAATCTTATCCAAATTTTCGGTTTTGCCGCTCAAACCGTTCCGCATCCCATAATGCATTATTCTATTCACCCACGACCGTACATGATCTCAACTACACAGTACGTGGGTGACACATGTCGCGAGAAGGAGAAAGGGCAGGGGCATGTTCATCCCAAATCTTCGGGCGAACAGTTTTTCACCGTGTCTATAAATACCCCTCTCCCCTTCCTCACTTCATTTACTCCGCTCGATCGCTACTCTCTCACTCGAGCTCCTCAAACCCTAGCGCCGCCGCTACTCCATCGTTGCCGGTGAGGAAGAGCTTCGCTGCCTCGACCTCGTCGCCGTCGTACTCACGCCGACCGCGGAAATCTTCACTCCGCCGCCGCCGTAGCTGTCTTCCTCTGCCAAGTTAGGGCGTGGGAGATCTAACCTGACGAGCTTCACATCTGTTCTTCTCAGTTCGTCGTGTTCTTCACTTCGGGTAATTAAAAGTTACTTTTATTACTCACTTTGATTCTGAAACTTTCCTGAAAATCTTCAAAGGTGTTTATTCTTCAAATCTTCACACATATGAACACCACACATCATATGATCTTGAACTGTTTCTCTAAGCAATCATTATCTTCAAGATTCCCTAAGTGTGTGGATCTTTGATCTGTACAACTATAGAACCTAAGACAAGAACGCTTAGTGAAATTCCTCAAGGTTCATCTGGTCAAATTCCTCAAAACTTGTTCTTTTCGAAAAACCTCCTCAGAATGCATATGACCTCTCCGAATTCCTCGCACCTGTACTCTGTTCACAGGTACTCATGTCTGCTGCTGAATCACTAGGTTCTCATCAACTTAACTCATTTGCAGCGTTCCTCGAAGAAAAACTGCATACTTCTTCAGAGAACTCGATTGTTCAAATTCCTCAATTGAAGAATATGGCAGACGGTAAGAAGCCGCAAAAAGGAGGAAAGAAACCTGAGGTTATGACTGCGTTTGAAATCCTTGAGGAAATTTATGCTGACTATTGCACACCCGATGAAGCAAAATTTGGCAAAGAAAACAAAAATCAGCGCAAGGTGCGCATTCAGAGGATTGAACGGAGATGGGCAAGGGAATGGAGGGAATACAGATATGTGACTCCAAAGTACATGAGGAAATTCGCCCTTAATCCTCCATGCCCAAGAGCTCCATTGGCACCTGGCCAAGTAGCTGACCCCACAAGCATCAAACGTGGTGAGGACTTTCCTGAAGAATGGGCTAAGCGCCAAGCTAAATTGGCAAGACAAGCCAAGGAGGCAGTGAAGAAATTCAATGAGGATTCTGCCACTGCTACTGCTACTGAGGCCTCGGTCAAACCGAGGAAATCCATGCCAAAGAAGCCTTCTCGTAAGCCAAGTGCTTCACCAACAGTGCCCTCACGGCAAATTCCTCACACTGCTACAGCTCCACCAAAGTCCTCAACAGCTCCTTCAAAGTCCTCAGCTCCTGTGCATCTGGCTACATGTCAAAGGACTGCTAGTTTCTCGATTGCCTCTGGTGTTTCAGCAAGTTCCTCAGCTGCACCAATTTCCTCATCAGGCCCCACACTGTTGAAGACCAAAGCAACAGCTGGACGAGGTCCTCGGCCAAGTCCAAAGAAGAAATAGGTCGCATTCCATGTGCCTTCTGATGATGAAGCTTCTGATGATGAACTTGCAGAAATCATCAGAGACAGACAGGTGAAGGCCGCTAGAGCCAAAGGCACATCTGTGCCACTGCTATTGGATCCGAGGAAAATCCTCGATTATATTGATCTCTGGCATAAGGATCCAAACAACCCAATGCCTGATTTTCATCTGACTCCTGGACAAAGTCATATGTTGACCCATTTCATCACTGAAGAGAAATGGAAGTTTGGAAAGGCAAGAGAGATCAGGAAAGCTCAATACAGAAAGGAGAAGCTCCTGAAGAAAAACGTTGTCAGAATGACACCTGAGGAACTTCTCCAGGCACAGTCTGAAGTTCAAGCCCTCAGCAAAGACTTTGATGCCTACTATGCTGACTGGCAAGGAGCTAAAGTAAGATTCGTCAATCTGACGAAGAAATTCACAAATGTTGCAGCCCCATCGCAACAAGAAAATCTTCAGGCTGCAGACTCTGCTCAGCCTGCTGAAGAACATGCCAGCACCGCTGATGACTTTCAGCCTGCTGAAGAACATGCTCGTTCCAGGGCTGGTGAAGAAATTCCAGCCACTGAAGAAATTGCCAGGGCATCCACTAGTGGTGCGCCTGAAGAAACTGAAGAAAATGAACCAGATTCCTCAGCTCCTCCCGCGCCCACACCAACTCCAATTCTTCCATCTGCTTCTGATGTGAAGAAGACCAAGGCTGCAGAGCGATCTGCAGTGAAGAAAAGGAAGGCATCAACTTCGTCAAACTCTTTGGCTGCTAAGAAAATAAAGCCAATGACCAGCTCACTCGAAAATCCAATTGATGCTGTTCCGATTTCCTCCATGCCATCAAAGGACCTTGTTCCTTTTGGAGAAGACTATGAGATCCCAAGCGGATCTGATGAAGAAAATCATTCTGCTGCTTCGTCAGAGCAGATTGATGAAGAAATTGAAGTGGAAGCAATCCCTTCAACCCCAATCATTTCCTCACCTATGCCTCAGTTCACAGCTGAAGAGGCCGGTGTTGAGGAACTTGAAGAAGATGTGGATATTGGAAGCACAACGCCAGTGATGAACGATGACTTTTGGGAAAGTCAGCATCCAAATTCTCCACTCTTCACCCCAATCCAACAGATACCTCAGTCCCTTGCTCCAACTGTTCAAATGGGCTCTGAAGAAACTCATCCCACTTCATCTGTCCATGAAGAAATTCCAGCCACTAGTGCTGATGAACCTGCTGCTGCTGATCCTCAGACTGCACCTGTTGAGGAACAAGAAATTCCTCATCCTGAAGAACCTGAGCTCGCGATTCCTGAGGTGGTGATGCAACTCACTGACACCCCTCTGCTAAAGCCAAAGAATCCGTTCTCAAGCAAAAAGTTCAAGGCTGAAGATTTCTTTGCCGAGCACGTATTCTTCACTAACTATAACCCATATGATTCTGCTCGCATAAGGAAGAGGCGTTTCTGGACTGCCAGCCAAGCCAATTTCTATTCCTCAGTGCTCTTCAACAAAGACAAAGTCTTCGATCATGCACATATTCCTCATGTGGACATGGAGTCTCTTCCCGGCTTTGAGCCAGTCCTCAGTGTTCTTCACGACGCAGGACTTCTGAATTTCTGCATTGATATCTGTGACTGGAATGAAGAACTCATTCTTCAATTCTATGCAACTCTGCACATCACCGGAGACGCTGAAGACGTGAACTCATGGGTATTAGACTGGATGTCTGAAAATACTCACTACAAGGCACCAGCAACTAAATTGCTTCGTGCTCTACCACTCAGTCCTCCACTTGATGGTGCTCATTGTATCTACAACGAACCAGAACTTTCAAATCACTATATGCAAGTGCTGATGAAGCCTTTGAAGCCAATGCAGGCCCCACGAACCAAATTCCTCGTCAAGGAATTACTCTATGTGCCTCGGATTGTCCATCGAATTCTGACGAAGATAATGAGTCCTATCAAAGGCCACGACTCAACTGATGAAGAAGTCGTTGTCATCATGAAGAATCTGCTTTTCAACATCATTCATGGCGTTCCCGTCAACTTCCATGATTTCTTCATGAGGACTCTGGCCAATATTGCTATGTCAACATTCGAGCTGAAGCCCTATGCTCCTTGGATTATGAGATTCATCAGGGCAAGATCTTCACTGAATTACAAAGCTGACACTCTGAACCACGGTAGCTACTTGCCTCCCATTGAAGTCCTCAAACGGACAGTTTCATCAGCTGATGATAAAGGCAAGGCCGCTGCTGTGATCGATGAACGCATTCGTCCATTGGATGGTCAATTTCGCAAGGCTGCATCTTACTCTACCAATGACGATTCTGCCACACATGACTCTGCCGCAAATACCTCAGCCAAGCAAAATCCTCAAGCCACAGCACCCAGGGTGATGACTGACCGTGAGTTACTCCTCAGTCTTCATCAAAAGGTTGATCGCAATCACAAATGGGTAAAGTGTCAGTTTGGTGCACTTCTTCACAATATGACCTCAACACACAATGCAGTGAAGAAGAACCAATACTACCTTCATGAAACCTTCAACCGCACCTGTCCTCACTCATGTCTATAGTGCTGAAGAACTGAAGACTATGGGTCTCAAGGAAGAATTTGACTGGTCTGCACCTCCTCCGAAGAAATTCAAGAAGGTCAAAATTCCTCCACTGGTGGCCAGCTCTTATTCTTCATCGCGTGACACTGATGAGTATGAAGATTTGGACGACACTGCGGCAGGCCCTGCTACAACAAACAACCCCGACAACGCTGGCGCTCCTCCATCAACTTGAAATTCTTCAGGGGCGTTAGTCCTCAGTTTCAATCCTTTTGGTCATTTGATGACAAAGGGGGAGAAATCTGAGTTAGTCTTTAAGCGGGTCTATATTAAGGGCATTTTTTAAGTTACAACTCTCGTTCTTCTGCAACCTTTTATTTGGATCGAGTTGTAATCTTAAACCTGATGGTGCGCTGATACTTTTGTTGCATTATGCTTTGCATGCTTATTCCTCTTAATGACATTGCACGCATGTTGAATCTCATCAGGCACCATATTTCATCATGCATTTCAAATTCTTCATATTATATATCAAATGCGTGTATGAATTACAAGATATAGGGGGAGATCTCCATGATTCAACTCTTCAAATGTGCATTGCCTCAAAAGCAAATTCCTCACTATGCACATCTTCAGGGGGGAGTTCTTCTATTTCTTGTAATCAAATTCCTCAATATCAGTGTATACACTTCATATGTTTATCCCCGTTGAAAACTTAACCTATGTTGTCATCAATCACCAAAAAGGGGGAGATTGTAAGTGCATCTAGTGCCCCTTAGTGATTTTGGTGTATTGAAGACTTATAGGTTAAGGGACTAATGCGTTTGTGAGTGTACACAGGTCTATAAGTCTGTGAGGAGTTTGATATTTACAGAGAAAGTCGACCCCTAAAAATGAAGTTCTTCAACAGAAGACTTTGATATTCTAAAGACTTTCTGAAGACTTTGAAAGTGAAGAAATTGGTATGACCTTGAAGACTTGGTATTCATTTGTGGAACATGAAGCGTGAAGACTTTTGTTTTCGTAGTTTCATTTTCTCTTTCTTGAGTCATAGGAAACACCGTACTGTTAAAGGGGGTCGAGGAAATACTAAGGAAAAATTTCCATGTGATGCTCAACTCAAAATCCTACACCTACCAATCCCTTCGAGTGAAGCCTTTGGAAATCTCATACAGTTCAGTCACTTTCTTCAGTGATAGAGACAAAGTTCTTCTGGTCGCTGATGAATTTGTTCTGACTGAGGAGTTAGGAATTCGTCATTGCGAATTACCTACACAGTGAGGAACATGATAGCCCTGAGGAATTTGAGAGTCAAATTTCCGACCGTTGCTGTGTTGCGCGCCAGCTGTCCCAAAATATCTTATCCACCTAACGGTCATATCATTGAAGGGCATTTATGTCTTATCATGTCAGGCTTCTCCCTAGGCTATAAATAGCCGCCCCCTACAACCACTAGCTGGTTGGCTGCTCCGAGAGAACTTGACACTTGTCATTTGAGAGCAACCCATCCTCCGAGGACTTTGAGTGAAAATCATCGAGTGAGGAAAACCCAAAAACCAAACCCCTACAAACCCAAAGTGATTGAGCATCACTGAAGAAATTGATCCTGCGTGGATCCGACGCTTGTTACCTTTGAAGACTGTGCTTCTTCCAGACGGTTAGGCGTCAAGGTCTAGAGCATCCAAGAGGAATTGTGGATCGCCGAGTGACCAAGTCTGTGAAGGTTTGGAAGTCGCCTGAAGACTTACCACGAGTGGTTGGACGAGGTCTGTGTGACCTTAGTTCAAGGAGAATACTGTGAGGACTGGGTGTCCTGAGCTGCTTGCTCAGCGACTGGGTGTCCGGGACTGTGTGTCCTCGAGTTTAAATACTCAGCCGCTCCAACCAGACGTACAACTGAGACAGCAGTTGGAACTGGTCTACCAAATCATTGTCTTCACCAACCTAACTGGTTCTATTTCCTCAACCCTTTCATTTCCTCATTACTGTGTTGAGTGTTTGTTCATATCTGTGTTTGAAGACTTTGACTGAAGACTTTCTCAATTTCCTCAGTTCAATTTCTTCAGTCTGTTTGTCTTCATCTTGTGTTATCCTGTGATTACGCTTTCTGTACTCTGTGCTAGTCTTCATTTCATCATGATGACCATGCTTGTATTCTGTTATGCTTACTTCTGAGTACTTATTCCGCTGCCAATAGTTCTTCGCTAAGGAATTTCCTCACCGGCAAATTCCTCAGTGAAGAATTCATAAAAATCGCCTATTCACCCCCCTCTAGTCGACATAACGCACTTTCAGTTGATTTTGTTCCTGGCGATTCATCCAAACAGTTTTGTATCAGCACTAATCTGGATCCAAAATAGGAAAGCGCGCTCATCAAGTTCATCCGTGAGAACCGGGACATCTTTGCATGGAAGCCTTCTGACATGCCAGGTGGACCGAGGGAACTCGCTGAGCACAAACTCAATATTGATCCCATGTTTAAACCGATCAAGCAGTTTCTTCGTCGCTTCAACGAAGAAAGGCGCAAGGCCATTGGTGAAGATGTAGCCCGGCTATTGGCTGCTGGGTTTATCATTGAGGTTTTTCATCCAGAGTGGCTGGCCAATCCGGTGCTAGTGCTTAAGAAGAATGGCACTTAGCGCATGTGTGTGGATTACACGGACTTGAACAAAGCTTGCCCGGCCGATCCTTTTGCTCTCCCTTGTATTGATCAAATCATTGATGCTACGGCGGGTTGTGAGCGTTTGAGTTTCTTGGATGCTTATTCTGGTTATCATCAAATCAAGATGGCAGTTAAGGACCAGGAGAAAACAACTTTAATCACTCCCTTTGGAGCCTTCTGCTACGTATCTATGCTCTTTGGGATCAAGAGTGCCCATGTGACTTATCAGTGCTGCGTGCAGCATTGTCTTCATACCCAAATTGGGCGCAATGTTCATGCTTATGTGGACGATATTGTGGTCAAGTCCAGGAAGAAGGAGACATTGATTGAAGACTTGAAGGAGACCTTTGACAATCTTCGGGTGTATAAGATGATGCTCAATCCGGCCAAGTGCGTCTTCGATGTTCCGGCAGGCAAGCTCTTAGGTTTCCTGGTGTCTAACATAGGCATTGAGGCTAATCCGGAAAAGATCAAGGCTATTACGTCTCTGGCTAAACCGGCATGTATCAATGATGTTTAGCGTCTGGCAGGTCGAATTGCAGCCCTGAGCCGGTTTATCAGTCGTTTGGGAGAGAAGGCGATCCCTCTGTATCATATGTTGAAGAAAACAGACACTTTTGTCTGGAGTAACGCTGCTGATGCGGCGTTTGAGGACTTCAAGAAGCAGTTGGCTGAACCGCCGGTCCTTGCCGCTCCTGTCGACAATGAGCCGCTGTTATTATATGTGGCTACTAATGCCCGAGCTGTCGGCGTGGCTATTGTGGTCGAGCGCAAGGAGGCTGGGAAGGAACATTCGGTTCAAAGGCTGGTTTACTATATCAATGAAGTGCTCATCGAGTCAAAGCAAAGATATCCGCATTGGCAGAAGCTGGTGTATGGGGTTTTCATGGCGAGTCGGAAGCTTAAGCAGTACTTTCAGGGCCATCCCATCACAGTGGTCAGTTTTGCTCCTTTGGGCGATATAATTCAAAACAGGGAGGCAACTGGCGGGGTTGCAAAGTGGGCTATTGAGCTTGGACCGCACGGGTTGAAGTATATGCCTCGGACAGCTATCAAGTCTCAAGTGCTTGTCGACTTCATCAATGATTGGACAGAGTTGCAGGCACCGAAAGACAAACCGGATAACACATACTGGACTATCCACTTCGACGGGTCCAGGCAATTGGAGGGCTCGGGGGCTGGAGTTGTCCTTACTTCCCCTCGAGGTGATAAAATTCGTTATGTTATCCGATTAATGTTTCCTTGTACTAACAATGAAGCTGAGTACAAGGCCTTTCTCCATGGTCTTCGCGTGGCTAAGGAAATGAATTTAAGCCAGGTATGATGCTTTGGAGACTCTGATCTGTTGGCTCAGCAAGTTTCTGGTACTTGGGATTCTAAGGATCCACTCATGGCGGCTTACAAACGAGAGGTGGATATTGTGGCTGGACACTTCAAGGATTATCAGGTTGAGCACACTAATCTGCGCAAAAATGAAGCAACAGATGCTTTAAGTCGGCTGGGGTCTCAGTGTAAACCGGTGCCGCCCAATACCTTTCTAGATGTCCTGCATAACCCATCAGTTAAGTTGCCTACAGAGGAGGATTTGGCTATTCCTGATCCGGAGGCACAATTGGTGGCCGCTTTACATGTTATTCCGGATTGGACGGTTCCATATTTGACGTATATGAACCGGGGCGAGTTACCAGCAGATGAAGTTCTGTCGAGACAGATAGTCCGACGATCCAAGTCCATGGTTATTCACAATGGCGAGTTACACCACTGCAGTGTCTCAAGTGTGTTCCAGCGCTGTGTTTCTCCTGAAGAGGGGCAAGAGATTTTGCGTGAGATCCACGAAGGAGACTGTGGTCACCATGCCGGTTCAAAATCCTTGGTTGCTAAAGCTTTTCATCATGGCTTCTATTGGCTGACAGCTCATGCTGATGCTGAGGACTTGGTAAAGCGGTGCGACGCTTGTCAGAAGTTTTCACGCCGAGCTCATGTTCCGGCTCAAGAGCTAAGGATGATTCCAATCACTTGGTCGTTTGCTACTTGGGGGCTTGATATGGTAGGACCTTTTAAGCAGTCCAAAGATAAGAAGACCCACCTGTTGGTGGCGATTGACAAGTTCACTAAATGGGTTCAAGCGAAGCCAGTAAGCAAGTGTGATGCAGCCACGGCGGTTCAATTCATCAAGAAGGTGATCTTCCGCTTTAGTTTTCCACACAGCATCATCACGGATAATGGCACAAACCTCTCCAAAGGTGAGATGGAGGACTTCTGTCAAAGAGAGCACATCCGGCCTGATGTGTCATCAGTGGCCCACCCCTAATCTAATGGTCAAGCTGAGAGAGCTAATCAGGAAATCTTGAAGGGTATCAAGCCCCGGCTTATGGTTCCTTTGAAAAGGACACCGGGTTGTTGGGTGGAGGAATTACCTTCTGTGTTATGGAGCATAAACACCACCCCAATCGATCCACGGGATATACACCTTTCTTCATGGTTTACGGGGCAGAGGCGGTACTCCCAAGTCATATTCGTCATGACTCGCCCCGGGTTGCCAATTATGTTGAAGCGGACAATGAGCAAGCACGGCAAGAAGCACTGGACCTGTTAGATGAAAAACGGGACATGGCGTTGGCTCATTTGGCGGTTTATCAGCAAGACCTGCGGCGTTATCACAGCCGCCGGGTTAAAACAAGAAGCTTTCAAGAAGGCGACTTAGTGCTCCGGCTCATCCAGGATCAGACCGATATGCACAAGTTATCCCCACCTTGGGAAGGGCCCTTTGTGGTCAGCAAGAATCTGCACAATGGATCATACAACCTCATCGATGTTCGAGAGCACAAAGACTCACGCAAATATGAGGAGGAGACCCGGTGGCTGTGGAACATAGCTCTCCTTCGGCCTTACTACACATGAGCCATAGGCTCCTGTTATGTACATAGCTTGACAATGTATATATTATGATCAATATAATAAACAGACATCCTTGCTATAAGTAGGGCCTCTGCTGTTTTCCCCATATTTCTTGATTACATGGGGGCTTCAGTTGACAAAGCAGAGTTCTATCCATTAATACGGCTATCATGCCACAACAAAGCTTGGGAGCTTCACACCCAAGGGGCCAAAGAGAGTCTTGTTGCTACGCACAGCTCAAACATAGGCACCCATAGAGCACAGCTCACAAAGTTACTTGGGGGCTCTTTGTGCAACGCAACAGAGAGTTTGAAAGGACCCTTGTAATATGCTATCAAGCATGACTTGGAAGCCTGGTGTGTTCACCTAAAACCCCGGGTTAACCTGCCTTCATCATGTAAGCCACTCCTTTCCAGGTAATCCTGGCATGACCCGCCGAACGTTTGACAAGTCAATCTTATACAAACCCTGAACTTGTCAAAGTTAAAACGATGATTGGTTAGTTGGAGGCCCATCTTGAAAGGCTTTGCTAAAATGGTTTAACTCAGCAGCCTGGCAGCCCATGAAAAGCCTCAAATTTGGGCCTGGCAGCCCTTGAAAAGCCTTGACTACACGATTTTATTTGCTTTTGTCATGATTTTTCTCTTTGATAAACTTTATGTTGAACCGGCGTTTATTGACCCGGCATGACTATCAGTCATCAAAGTAACCCGGTGTTTTGTTAACTCGTCTTGGCTTTCAGCTACAAGTTGTCAGACCATATTCAATTATAAACCGGTGTTTATTAACCCGGTCTGGCATTGACTATACGTCGCCAGGATGATCATCCATTGTTTATCACAACCCGGCATGGCTTCTTATACACCAGCACAACATGGTGGGAGTTGTTAACACTCAAGACTTGGGTTCTCACCCATACTACAATCGAGTTGGTAAACCAACGATGTGGTTCAATATCACAGAAATAAGATTGCATACAATAGCTAAAGCACATAAGCACGGGCAGCAACAATTATGAGGGATTAAAGCATGGTCATGCAGTAGTGCACGATGGCAACAACTCAAGCAAGTACTTCAGCTAGCCTATTACAAGGCACTTTGATGCCCAAAAAGATAATTATTTGTTTCACATAATATAATCTGCAGAAATACAACCGGCTGTTAGTTTAAGATTCATCACCAGGCTGACATGATGATGATGGATCGTCTTGCGCCGGTTCACCCTCCTCCTCCCCACCCAGTGGCTGGAAGTCAATAGTTGCCCAGTCAATTCCAGACAAAGCTCGGAAACAGCTTCATCGCTTATAAGATCTTCTAGTTCAACATCAGGGGCATAAGTGTCCTTACGCTTTGGTGGGATCAGATTCTGGACTTCATAAACCGATGCGTCAATCCGTCGGTTGTCTGCATCATAGATGGACCGGTGACAAGACAAATCAGTCTCTTCGGCCAACTTACTGGCAAGAGGGCGCATCTCTTTTGTTAAGGCTTTCAGGGCATCATTGTCAAACTCCGACCCATCTTCTTTTTGGCTAGGATAGCCATTACCAATGTCCTCCGGATCAAGATCAGATATCCAAGCCTTATCCCAAGTCAGTGCAGCTAAAGCGCCAGCTTTCGCAGCTGACCTCTTTACTTCCTCGAGCCGGGAAGGTGTCATGGATAACCTGGCCAATGTGTCCTCGATCAAAGTGGGGGGCGGTTTATTGTAAGAAGCTGCGCAGATGACCCGTTGAGCGCCGGTATACAACTGCTCTATCAAGGTATAGGCAACCTTCAACTTCTTCCGCATATCTGAGCCAAGATGAGCAACACGACTACCTGCAACGGTCTAAGAAATTACTGTTAAACCGGTAGTGTCAAAGATGTTTACTAAAAAGCTGAGGAAGAATACTTACCAAAGATAGCATAAGTCATCGCATTGATTTGCCGTTTTAAGCCACTCAACTCTTCTGCTACCGGTTTAAGTGCCGCCTCAGCATCTTCAGCCCGTTTCACCAAAGCGGCTTTTTCAGTCTCCCAGCCTGCCCGCTCGTTCTTGAAGCTATCCTTCAGCTGCTCCATGGATGTTAAAGCACCCTTTAATTCATCTTTGGCTTTGGAGGTTTCGGCTTGCTGGGACTTAATGTTTTCCTGGAGGTCGGTGATTTGGGAATCCTTGCTGGTTAAGTCAGCCTACAAAAGACAAATAGTAAGTTGGTAATACTTTTTCAAAGTCCCAAGCACATAACAAGTTATACACTTGGCACTTGGGGGCTAATGCGGATTGTTTTCTTCCCAAATGCTATTTTAAGTCCCAAGGCTCAATACAAGTATTCATCTTGGCACTTGGGGCTAATGCTTATTTGATCATGTAAACCGGAGGTGAAGGAATTCAACAAGGATAAGCTTTATAACAGGAAGTACCGGTTCATCTCCAAGAGATAAACCGACCCTTGGGGGCTACACCGTTGAAGTTTTTCTTATTAAAGTACCGGTTCATCTTCAAGAGATAAACCGTCCCTTGGGGGCTACAATGGAGTTGATATAAAGCAAAAGGAAGAACTCTATGAAATGTTCGAACAGGAATTACCTCATAGCGCTCCTGCATCAAGTTGACTAAACCAGCCTCATAATCATGACTTGTATACATGCGGTTCAGAAATCCAGAGTGAAGTTCCTGAGCATTGAGGTTAACACAGTTGGACAAATCTGTTTTCGACTTGCCTTTGCCCATAGCAGCGAATTCTTCCTTGGCAGTATGCTTCGATAAAGCAACCGGGTTACCAGGGATAGTATGACCAGTGCTAGTAATGAAAACATCATCATCACCACCTTTGGCTGGGCTTGGCGGAATATCAGTATCCCTGGCTGGGCTTGGCAGATTATCGTCATCCCTTGCTGGGCTTGGCGGATCAGCAGGCTGGTTCATGACATTTCTCTCGTCTGGTTCAATAAAAGTATCTTGAACCGGAGGTACTGGATCTTCTTGGGCAGCATCAACATTCGGATCATGAAGTTCAGGGGTCTTCTCCGATTCAGGGGTCTGATTACCATCAGTTGGAATAGTCAGCTTAGCTTTCTTGCTAAGTCCGGCTTTCGCACTGAAAGAATGAAGTACATAGATTAGTACAGTAAACCGGAGCAACGTATAAAAGTAAATCTCTTATGCTTACCCAGGAACGGTCTTGAGTGGAGGCATCTGTGTGGTTGATGAATCGCCAGAGGATGAATTGGAAGTTCCCTGATAATTCGAATCAGACGGATTAAGAGGATATCAAAAGCAACCTGCCTTGGGATAAGATGTATTGGAAATACAAGAGACCTCTGGACGACGTTTGCGAACCGGAGAGTTTGGTAAACCGAAAGAGGTGACTTGTTGACCACTGTGCCGGGGTGTGCGACGAGCTTCATGTTGCTGTGTCTTAAAATAAAAGTGCGGATCCAAATAAGCGAGAGGATATGAACGTTTTACTTTCCAGACTGCGCGATAGAGTTTTTGTACTAGCACATGATCTGAATCGGAGGAAAGGGAAATTACCTCTACATTTTCAGCACAGCTGGCCTCCGCATCATCCTGATAATGGTCATTGTCAATAAGGTGCATGAAAAGTGAACCAAGTGAATCAAGTTCTACCTCTGTTTGTGAATCATCAACATCTTCGGCCGGATCAGGGGACTTGGCGGTTCTCTTCTTGGCAGGCCTCTTTGTGACCTTGGACTTAGCCTGAGGCGCTCTCATCGGTTTGTCTTGTGGCTTTGCCGATTTGTCTAGAGATTTCCTTTTCCAGAATGGATCATTGCCCTGCAAAGATAAATAGAAGACCATTAGAAAGTATCAAAAGGATGGCGGATTAAAGCAGAAAGTGACAATTCTTACAGCTGGCGGTTTGTTGGAAGCATAAAAGGGACGCAACCCAGTTTTGCTACATTCAGATATCGGTTCATCCAACATCCTTTTGACAGCATCAGTAATCGCTTCATCAGTTAGCTGAATATCAGTGTGCCGTTGAGGATCTTTCACGTCTCCCGTGTACTCGCACATTAAATCGGGACGCCGTCTCAAAGGCAGGATCCTCCCTGAAACCCAGCTGCAGACAAGGTCAATACCGGTTAAACCGTTTGCCATGAAAGCCTGGAGCTTAGAAATCTGTGGTGCATATCTTGATCGTTCCTGGGCAGTAAGCCGATGCGGCAATGGATGTGCATTACTGAGCCGGTGAACACGATAACCCGGCAGAGGATTTTCATTTTCAGGGGCGGTGTTTCGGAAGTAAAACCAAGTTTGGTTCCAGTCCTTGGGATGGATGTGGTGTTTAGCATGAGGAAAATTGACTTCTTTCCTTTTTTGAATTGACACACTACCAAGTTCAGTATTGGGGCTGTCGGTAAACTCGGTCCGGCGGTTCAAGTGAAAGAAATCTCTGAAAAATCAATGGTTGGCTCTTCTTGCAGGTAAGCCTCACAAAACACTTGGAAATTCCAAAGGTTGGACACAAAGTTCGGTCGGATGTCTTGAGGGTGGAGTTGTAAGCTGGCAAGTACATCTCGGAATTTTTTTGATCCAGGAGGGCTAAACCCTCGGTCCAGATGATGTACAAACACAACTACCTCTCCATCTTGAGGCTCAGGAGGATTCTCAGTACCCGCGACTCTCCAATGAATGATTTATTGTTTTGCTAAAGTGCCAGTCAGAACATACCCAGTTAACTGTTCTTCTGTGACCCGGGAAGGAACCCAATTGCAAGCAGAGAACTATTTGGCCATTTTTGATGACAAGATGTAAAAGAAGTTCAAAGGCCGGTTAACGGTTCAAGATTGATATGTATAAACCGGTGTCAAACCGGGGGATTCAATCAGAGCATATGTGCACGTTAAATCAAATATTAATGTTTAGGTAAAGTTGGCGGTTTAAGAGAGGGCTAATGGGGCCTGGCGGATCATCATTTTCTAAAGGTTAAGCCGCCTACAATGGAAGAAGCAGATCTGAAATTTACTAAGTTCCAAAGAAACAGATTTGACAAGTTGATATTATAATTTTGGATCTATCGCAGTTCAGAAAAGGAAAAATTTCAAAGCCTTAAAATCGCGACAGCGGAAGAGCGCATATGCTTGGACGAGATCTCATGCGATAAAAAGTGATTTCTGAGGATGACTAGGGGCATTGAACTACTACCGCACGCCTTTATTATGAGTTTCAGATCAAGTTATGAGATCTAAGAGAGAAAAAGGACAAACAATGAAGAACAATGAAGAACATTGGAACCCTAATGCAGATCTGATAGTTGGGAGGAGGAGTACTTACTAGGGCTGCGGGGCAGCGGAGGAGCGTCGTAGTTTATCTGGTCAAGAACAGGTTGATGCAGCGGCCTTATTGGTGCAGATGTGAAGGTCGACGGCGGCGGCGAAGCTCCAGCACTTCGGGGTCGTGAGGAAGAAGAAGAGGCGAAGAGGCAAGGGGGAGAATGGAAAGGACCCCCGGTCTTATTTATAAAGGCAAAGGGATAAGTGACAGGCGCGAGAATCGAGGAGCCAAAAATTGGATATCTGATACAACTGTCGCTCGATATTTGGAGCTCAATTAATAAATGGAAATGTTTATAGGTTTTTACGCAGATGACGTCATGGCGGTTTATGACGACTCCAGAAGATGATGTCACGGTGGTTTACAAGGTCAACATGAAGATGTTCAAATCGGAATTTCTCTAAGTTGAAGATTGACATGAACAAGTTCAAACCAATCCGAGGCCTAATGTTGGGGATATGAATACTGAGTTATACCGCCCAGGAGGGGCCGGATTACACTCACAAGGAGTCCTGTACAAGAGCCCATGAAGATGAAGGCTATGGCGCTTTAACTATGGATGCTTAGAGGCCCAGAGCCCAATGGTGGGTTAGGGCCCATAGTAGTAAACCGCCATAGATGTGTAACTTGTATTATAAGTTAGGGAAAGGAAGAAACCGAGCCGGACACTTGTATGAGCCGGCCTCGGGATTCTGTAGACCGGTAGGGCATCAACCTGTGTATATATAGGGACGACCCGGCGGCGGTTCAGGTACAAGAGGACAACAACTCAAGAACTAGGCAAAGCATATTTGCTCCCTGGTAATCAAGACCACATTAAAAAACACCACAACTGGATCGTAGGCTTTTACCTTCACCGTAAGGGGCCGAACCAGTATAAACTCCCTGTGTCCTTTGTCCGGTTTAACCCCTCTAAGCTAACCCGATCGTGATGGCTCCATGACTAAGTCCTTTCACTAGGACATCTGACGTGATAATTCCACGACAGTCACCAACATACATAACTCATATAATACTATATCGTCAACGAACGTTAAGCGTGCGGACCCTACGGGTTCGAGAACTATGTACACATGACTGAGACACCTCTCTGGTCAATAACCAATAGCGAAACCTGGATGCCCATATTGGCTCCTACATATTCTACGAAGATCTTTATCGGTCGAACCGCATAACAACATACGTCATTCCCTTTGTCATCCGTATGTTACTTGCCCGAGATTCAATCGTCAGTATCTCAATACCTAGTTCAATCTCGTTATCGGCAAGTCTCTTTACTCGTTCTGTAATGCATCATCCCGCAACTAACTCATTAGTTACATTGCTTGCAAGGCTTATAGTGATGTGCATTACCGAGAGGGCCCAGAGATACCTCTCCGACAATCGGAGTGACAAATCCTAATGTCGAAATACGCCAACCCAACAAGTACCTTCAGAGACACCTGTAGAGCAACTTTATAATCACCTAGTTACGTTGTGACGTTTGGCAGAACACAAAGTGTTCCTCTGGTAAACAGGAGTTGCATAATCTCATAGTCATAGGAACATGTATAAGTCACGAAGAAAGCAATAGCAACATACGATCAAGTGGAATGGGTCAAGTCAATCACATCATTCTCCTAATGATGTGATCCTGTTAATCAAATGACAACTCATGTCTATGGCTAGGAAACTTAACCATCTTTGATTAACGAGCTAGTCAAGTAGAGGCATACTAGTGACACTATGTTTGTCTATGTATTCACACATGTATTATGTTTCCGATTAATACAATTCTAGCATGAATAATAAAAATTTATCATGAAATAAGGAAATAAATAATAACTTTATTATTGCCTCTAGCGCATACTTCCTTCAGTCTCCCACTTGCACTAGAGTCAATAATCTTGTTGACATCACCATGTGATTTAACACAAATATTCGCATCTGTATGTGATTAACACCCATAGCTCACATCGTCATGTGACCAACACCCAAAGGGTTTACTAGAGTCAATAATCTAGTTCACATCGCTATGTGATTAATACCCAAAGAGTACTAAGGTGTGATCATGTTTTACTCGTGAGAGAAGTTTAGTCAACGGGTCTGTCACATTCAGAGTCGTATGTATTTTGCAAATATTCTATGTATACAATGCTCTGCACGGAGCTACTCTAGCTAATTGCTCCCACTTTCAATATGTATCCAAATTAAGACTTAGAGTCATCTGGATTGGTGTAAAATCTTGCACCGATGTAACTCTTTATGACGGGCTCTTTTATCACCTCCATAATTGAGAAATATTTCCTTAGTCCTCACTAAGGATAATTTTGACCGCTGTCCAGTGATCTACTCTTACATCAAAATTGTACTCCCTTGCCAAACTCAGAGCAAGGTATACAATAGGTCTGGTACACAGTGATACATCTCCGTCGTATCTATAATTTTTTATTGTTCCATGCCAATATTATTCAAGTTTCATATACTTTTGGCAACTTTTTATACTATTTTTGGGACTAACATATTGATCCAGTGCCCAGTGCCAGTTCTTGTTTGTTGCATGTTTTATGTTTCGCAGAAACCCAATATCAAACAGAATCCAAATGGGATAAAAACGGATGAAGAATTATTTTGGAATATTTGGGATTTTCCGGAGGAAGAATCAACGCGAAACGGTGTCCGAGGTGGCCACGAGACGGGGGGGGGGGCGCGCCCACCCCCCTGGGCGCGCCTGGCACTCTCGTGGGCCACCCGTAAGGCGGTTGACGCTCTTCTTTTGCCGCAAGAAAGCTAATTTTGTGAGAAAATCTGGGTGAAAGATTCGCCCCAATCGGAGTTACAGATCTCCAGATATAAAAGAAACGGTGAAGGGGCAGAATCTGAGAACGCATAAACAGAGAGATAGATCCAATCTCGGAGGGGCTCTCACTTCTCCCACGCCATGGGAGCCAAGGACCAGAGGGGAAACCCTTCTCCCATCTAGGGATAAGGTCAAGGAAGAAGAAGAAGAAGAAGGGGGGCTCTCTCCCCCTTGCTTCCGGTGGCGCCGGAGCGCTGTCGGGGGCCATCATCATCACCGCGATCTTCACCAACACCTCCGCCATCTTCACCAAAATCTCCATCACCTTCCCCCATCTATATTCAGCGGTCCACTCTCCCGCATCCCGCTGTACCCTCTACTTGAACATGGTGCTTTATGCTTCATATTATTATCTAATGATGTGTTGCCATCCTATGATGTCTGAGTAGATTTTCGTGATTCCCGCTGTAGGGTGTTGCAATATGTTCATGATTCGCTTATAGTGGGTTGCTTGAGTGACAGAAGCATAAACCCGAGTAAGGGGGTTGTGGCGTATGGAATAAAGGGGACTTGATGCTTTAATGCTATGGTTGGGTTTTACCTTAATGAATCTTTAGTAGTTGCGGATTCTTGCTAGAGTTCCAATCATAAGTGCATATGATCCAAGAAGAGAAAGTATGTTAGCTTATGCCTCTCCCACATAAAACTTGCTATCGGTCTAGTAACATAGTCAATTGCTTAGGGACAATTCCACAACTCCTACCACCACTTTTCCACACTCACTATATTTACTTCATTGCATCTTTATCTAAACAGCCCCTACTTTTTATTTACATGTTCTTTATTATCTTGCAAACCTATCCAACAACACCTACAAAGTACATCTAGTTTCATACTTGTTCTAGGTAAAGCAAACACTAAGCATGCGTAGAGTCGTATCAGTGGCAGATAGGGCTTGAGAGAATATTTGTTCTACCTTTAGCTCCTCGTTGGGTTCGACACTCTTACTTATCGAAAGAGGCTACAACTATCCCGTATACTTGCGGGTCATCACACAGCATAGCATACTATATAGAACCTATGACTGAGGCATAGGGAATGACTTTTCATTCTCTTTCTATTTTCTACCATGGTCGGGTTTTGAGTCTTACTCAACTTCACACCTTGAAACACAGGAAAGAACTCCTTCTTTGACTGTTCCATTTTGAACTACTTCAAAATCTTATCAATGTATGTACTCATTGAAAAAATCTTATCAAGCGTCTTGATCTATCTCTATAGATCTTGATGCTCAATATGTAAGCAGCTTTATCGAGGTCTTTCTTTGAAAAACTCTTATTCAAGTATCCTTTTATGCTATCCAGAATTTCTATATCATTTCCAATCAACAATATGTCATCTACATATAGTATTTAGAAATGCTACATAGCTCCCACTCACTTTCTTGTAAATACAGGCTTCTCCAAAAGTCTGTATAAAACCACATCCTTTGATCACACTATCAAAACGTTTATTTCAACTCCGAGAGGCTTGCACTAGTACATAGATGGATCACTAGAGCTTGCACACTTTGTTAGCACCTTTAGAATTGACAAAACCTTCTGGTTGCATCATATACAACTCTTTTGTAATAAATCCATTAAGGAAAGCAGTTTTCACATCCATTTGCAAGATTTCATAAAATGTGGCAATTGCTAACATGATTCGAACAGACTTAAGCATCGATATGGGTGACAAAATCTCATCTTATTCAACACCTTGAACTTGCCGAAAAACTTTTTGCGACAAGTCGAGCTTTGTAGATAGTAACACTACTATCAGTGTCTGTCTTCCTCTTGAAGATCCATTTATACAATATGGCTTCCCGATCATCGGGCAACTCCACCAGAGTCCACACTTTGTTCTCATACATGGATCCCATCTCAGATTTCATGGCCTCAAGACATTTTCCGGAATCTGGACTCATCATCGCTTCCTCATAGTTCGTAGGTTCATCATGGTCTAGTAACATGACTTCCAGAACAGGATTACCGTACCACTCTGGTGCGGACTGTGCTTTGGAAGACCTACAAGGTTTTGTAGTAACTTAATCTGAAGTTTCATGATCATCATCATTAGCTTCCTCACTAATTGGTGTAGGAATCAATGGAACTGATTTTTGTGATGAACTACTTTCCAATTCGGGAGAAGGTACAAATTACCTTATCAAGCTCTACTTTCCTCCTACTCACTTCTTTCGAGAGAAACTCCTTCTCTAGAAAGGATCCATTCTTAGCAACGAATTTCTTGCCTTCAGATCTGTGATAGAAGGTGTACCCAATAGTTTCCCTTGGGTATCCTACGAAGACGCACTTCTCCGATTTGGGTTCGAGCTTATCAGGTTGAAACTTTTTCACATAAGCATCGCAGCCACAAACTTTAAAAAACGACAACTTTGGTTTCTTGCCAAACCACAGTTCATAAGGCATCATCTCAACGGATTTTGATGGTGGCCTATTTAAAATGAATGCAGCTGTCTCTAATGCATAACCCCAAAACAATAGTGGTAAATTGGTAAGATACATCATAGATCGCACCATATCAAATAAAATGCGGTTATGACATTCAGACACACCGTTATGTTGTGGTGTTCCAGGAGGCATGATTTGTGAAACTATTCCACATTGTTTTAACTGAAGGCCAAACTCGTAACTCAAATATTCATCTCCACGATCAGATCGCAAAAACTTTATTTTCTTGTTATGATGATTTTCCACTTCACTCTGAAATTCTGTGAACCTTTCAACTATTTCAGACTTATGTTTCATCAATTAGATATACTCCTATCTGCTCAAATCATCTGTGAAGGTCAGAAAATAACGATACCCTCCACGAGCACCAACACTCATTAGACCGCATACATCGGTATGTATTATTTCCAACAAGTCAGTAGCTTGTTCCATTGTTCCGGAGAACGGAGTTTTAGTCATCTTGCCCAAAAGGCAAGGTTCGCAAGCATCAAATGATTCATAACCAAGTGATTCCAAAAATCCATCTTTATGGAGTTTCTTCATGCGCTTTACACCGATATGACCCAAACGGCAGTGCCACAAATAAGTTGCACTATCATTATCAACTTTGCATCTTTTGGCATTAATATTATGAATATGTGTATCACTACGATCGAGATCCAACAAACTATTTTCATTGGGTGTATGACCATCGAAGGCTTTATTCATGTAAACAGAACAACAATTATTCTCCGTTTTAGATGAATAATCGTATTGCAATAAACATGATCAAATCATATTCATGCTCAACGCAAACGCCAAATAACATTTATTTAGGTTTAACACTAATCCGAAAGTATAGGGAGTGTTCGATGATGATCATATCCATCTTGGAACCACTTCCAACATACATCGTCACTTCACCCTCAACTAGTCTCTGTTTATTCTGTAACTCCTGTTTCGAGTTACTTATTTTTAGCAATCGAACAAGTATCAAATACCCAGGGGCTACTATAAACACTAGTAAGGTACACATCAATAACCTGTATATCAAATATACCCTTGTTTACTTTGCCATCCTTCTTATCCACCAAATATTCAGGGCATTTCCGCTTCTAGTGACCATTTCCTTTGCAGTAGAAGCACTCAGTTTCAGGCTT
Source organism: Triticum dicoccoides (assembly GCF_002162155.2). Taxonomy (NCBI): domain Eukaryota; kingdom Viridiplantae; phylum Streptophyta; class Magnoliopsida; order Poales; family Poaceae; genus Triticum; species Triticum dicoccoides. Next base: position 592,868,334 of record NC_041389.1, on the reverse strand, counting down.
TGGCCAAGCTTTGGGCTTCTTCACGGGAGTGACAACTTGCTTGCCATTCTACTTGAAGTTCCCTTTCTTTCCCTTTGCCCTTTTCTTGAAACTAGTGGTATTGTCAATCATCAACACTTGATGATCTTTCTTGATTTCTATCTTCGTCGATTTCAGCATCACGAAGAGCTCCGGAATCGTTTTCGTCATCCCTTGCATACTATAGTTCATCACGAAGTTCTACTAACTTGGTGATGGTGACTAGAGAACTCTGTCAATCACTATCTTATTTGGAAGATTAACTCCCACTTGATTCAAGCGATTGTAGTACCCAGACAATCTGAGCACATGCTCACTAGTTGAGAAATTCTCCTCCATCTTTTAGCTATAGAACTTGTTGGAGACTTCATATCTCTCAACTCGGGTATTTGCTTGAAATATTAACTTCAAATCCTGGAACATCTCATATGGTCCATGACGTTCAAAACGTCTTTGAAGTCCCGATTCTAAGCCATTAAGCATGGTGCACTAAACTATCAAGTAGTCATCATATTGAGCTAGCCAAACGTTCATAACGTTTGAATCTGCTCCTGCAATAGGTCTGTCACCTAGCGGTGCATCAAGGACATAATTCTTTTGTGCAGCAATGAGGATAAACCTCAGATCACGAATCTAATCCGCATCATTGCTACTAATATCTTTCAACGTAGTTTTTCTCTAAGAACATATCAAAAATAAACATAGGGAAGCGACAACGCGAGCTATTGATCTACAACATAATTTGCAAAAAACTATCAGGACTAAGTTCATGATAAACTAAAGTTCAATTAATCATATTACTTAAGAACTCCCACTTAGATAGACATCCCTCTAATCATCTAAGTGATCACGTGATCCAAATCAACTAAACCATGTCCGATCATCACGTGAGATGGAGTAGTTTTCAATGGTGAACATCACTATGTTGATCATATCTACTATATGATTCACGCTCGATCTTTCGGTCTCAGTGTTCCGAGGCCACATCTGTATATGCTAGGCTCGTCAAGTTTAACCTGAGTATTCCGCGTGTGCAACTGTTTTGCACCCGTTGTATTTGAACGTAGAGCCTATCACACCCGATCATCACGTGGTGTCTCAGCATGAAGAACTTTCGCAACGGTGCATACTCAGGGAGAACACTTATACCTTGAAATTTAGTGGGAGATCATCTTATAATGCTACCGTCAATCAAAGCAAAATAAGATGCATAAAGGATAAACATCACATGCAATCAATATAAGTGATATGATATGGCCATCATCATCTTGTGCTTGTGTTCTCCATCTCCGAAGCACTGTCATGATCACCATCGTCACCGGCGCGACACCTTGATCTCCATCATACCATCGTTGTCGTTTCGCCACCTATTGCTTCTACGACTATCGCTACCGCTTAGTGATAAAGTAAAGCAATTACAGGGCGATTGCATTGCATACAATAAATCGACAACCATATGGCTCCTGCCAGTTGCCGATAACTCGGTTTACAAAACATGATCATCTCATACAATAAAATATAGCATCAGGTCTTGACCATATCACATCACAACATGCCCTGCAAAAACAAGTTAGACGTCCTCTACTTTGTTGTTGCAAGTTTTACGTGGCTGCTACGGGCTGAGCAAGAACCGTTCTTACCTATGCATCAAAACCACAACGATAGTTCGTCAAGTTAGTGTTGTTTTAACCTTCTCAAGGACCGGGCGTAGCCACACTCGGTTCAACTAAAGTTGGCGAAACTGAGACCCGCCAGGCACCTATGTGCAAAGCACGTCGGTAGAACCAGTCTCGCGTAAGCGTACGTGTAATGTCGGTCCGGGCCGCTTCATCCAACAATACCGCCGAACCAAAGTATAACATGCTGGTAAGCAGTATGACTTGTATTGCCCACAACTCACTTGTGTTCTACTCGTGCATATAACATCTACGCATAAAACCAGGCTCGGATGCCACTGTTGGGGAACGTAGTAATTTCAAAAATTTCCTACACACACGCAAGATCATGGTGATGCATAGCAACGAGAGGGGAGAGTGTATCTTCATACCCTTGAAGATCGCTAAGCGGAAGCGTTTATCAACGCGGTTGATGTAGTCGTATGTCTTCACGATCCGACTGATCCAAGTACCGAACGCACGACACCTCCGAGTTTTGCACACGTTCAGCTCGATGACGTCCTCACCTTCTTGATCCAGCAAGACGGGCGAAGTAGTAGATGAGTTCCGGCAGCACGACGGCGTGGTGACGGTGTTGGTGAAGAACAATCTCCGCAGGGCTTTGCCTAAGCACTACGGAAACTATGACGGAGGATAAACTAGAGGGGACGGGGTTGCCGGCACACGGCTTGGTGTTTCTTGATGTGTCTTTGGTGCTAGCCCCGCTCCTCTATTTATATGTTGAGCCCTGGGGTCGAAACTTGGAGCAAAAGCCTCCTCAAAGTCGGTTTTGCCCGAAAGGCAAGAGTCCCACTCGGACTCTAGGAACAAACGCCACAATACTTGGCGTCTGGTCCAAATGCCATGGGCCTCGGCGTCTGGCCCAGGGCCAGACGCCAGGGTCTCTGGCGTTTGGCCCCCTGGCCTCCACAAAACTCCTTTTGCACCGACTTATAGCCCCGTGGGCCTGACCCCTTGGCCTAACCATATCATCCAATATATGAATCTTTACCTCTGGACCATTCCGGAGCTCCTCGTCATGTCCGTGATCTCATCTAGGACTCCAAACAACATTCAGTCACCAACATACATAACTCATATAATACTATATCGTCAACGAACATTAACCGTGCGGACCCTACGGGTTCTAGAACTATGTAGACATGACCGAGACACCTCTCTGGTCAATAACCAATAGCGGAACATGGATGCCCATATTGTCTCCTACATATTCTACGAAGATCTTTATTGGTCGAACCGCATAACAACATACGTCATTCCCTTTGTCATCGGTATGTTACTTGCCCGAGATTCGATCGTCGGTATCTCAATACCTAGTTCAATCTCGTTATTGGCAAGTCTCTTTACTCGTTCCGTAATGCATCATCCCGAAACTAACTCATTAGTTACATTGCTTGCAAGGCTTATAGTGATGTGCATTACCGAGAGGGCCCATAGATACCTCCCCGACAATCGGAGTGACAAATCCTAATCTTGAAATACGCCAACCCAACAAGTACCTTCGGAGACACCTGTAGAGCACCTTTATAATCACCCAGTTACGTTGTGACGTTTGGTAGCACACAAAGTGTTCCTCCGATAAACGGGAGTTGCATAATCTCATAGTCATAGGAACATGTATAAGTCATGAAGAAAGCAATAGCAACATACTAAACGATCAAGTGCTAAGCTAACGGAATGGGTCAAGTCAATCACATCATTCTCCTAATGATGTGATCCTGTTAATCTAATGACAACTCATGCCTATGGCTAGGAAACTTAACCATCTTTGATTGACGAGCTAGTCAAGTAGAGGCATACTAGTGATACTATGTTTGTCTATGTATTCACACATGTATTATGTTTCCGGTTAATACAATTCTAGCATGAATAATAAACATTTATCATGAAATAAGGAAATAAATAATACCTTTATTATTGCCTCTAGGGCATATTTCCTTCATCCGGAGAGCGTACAAGAGGATGAGCAACGAGCTCAACGACAGCTAGAGGCTGACGAGCGCGTGCTTACACGGGTTAGGCGAGAGAAAAATGATCTCCAAGATGCCTATACCCGGCTGGGCGTTGAATTGGAAGATGTTCGGGCCCAGCTTGCTGACTCCGTCAAGGAGAATAAGAGGCTCCGACGCGGCATTTTTAGTAAGTGCTCAAATGAACCTTTATACAGTTCGGCGAAGAAACGGGTTAACAGAGTTATGTCTGTAGGTATACTGACAGGCCATCCTGAAGAGGAGATGCCTGGATCCGCAGGCGATCTTCTGCAAGAGCTTTCCCAACTGCACGAACAAGTTCGGCAGGTGCTGCAGGGTATTTCCCAGGCTTTGTGGCCGTCCGCCTCCCTGCCAGGAAGCATGGGGGAGCTTGTATAGCTGCTCATGGGAGCGCGGCGGCACTTCCGACTATGGAAGATATCGGCCTGCCGACAAGGTGCGAGGGAAGCCTGGGCCATAGTAAAGACGTGGTACACCAAGGTTGATCCGAATCACATGGCCCTGGTCGGTCCTGTAGGGTCAGATGGGAAAGAAATTCTCGTTAGTCTGGTATATGACCAGGTAGGATTAGCCGCAAAGTATTCCCAACAAGGTTGTAGGCTAGACAGCATGTTGGATGGTATAGAAGAAGAATTTAGCCAGGCTAAGTGACTATGTACTTCAGTAGACGTATTTTGTCCCTAGCCGGATTGTAAATCATTTTTCATGGCAGACCTTTTCGCTTCAGCCTCCGGACCCAACAGTCCGAAGTGTATCCGAGTACCCGCTCAGTTATGTAAACCGGGGTATGCGTGGAAACCAGGCATAGGGGTCATAAGTGCTTGAACAGACAAGTACCCAACTAGCTATGTTATATTACATGGATAGTAAGAAACATCTTCCAGAGAGAATAGTTCCCTTAAGGGTTCCTTTTCATGGGTACGCATGCATTAATGTGCATGTCCGAACTGCAAACCGAGACGCAGGATACAAAACATCTGGGGATTTATATTGTAATAGGTAAAAAACATCTTTTGTTCACCGACCGAATATTCCCTTAAGAACGCTAGCTTTCGGCTTCACCCAGTCTGAGGTACACGTCCGGCTGACCCGGCAGTAGCAATCACAAAGGTGCTCCCCTTATGCCTTAGCCAAACTAACAGGAACGTAGGGCATAAACACAGGAGCCAGGCAACCCAGCTTGGCCAAAACTTAAGTCATATCGATGCATATAATGGCGAAGAAAAGGTACATATGGAAAAGTTACACATATGCAGTGGGCATGAAGCCTGGAAAATAATTATATCAAGATTCTGTATAAGAAGCCCCCAGGTATGGTTAACGCGCAGGGCGCATAAAAATTATGTAGTCGAGTCACACTTGAAGCTTTTTAGGGCTATATATAAAAAAAGAAAGAAAGAAAAAGAGAGAGGATATACTTTAAAAAGGCGGAGATAAGGAGACGAACACAGAGTTCAGCGCTAGGCGTAGAATCTTCGGAGTCTGGCCGCGTTCCATGGGTTCGGCTCAAGTCGATTATCTGATGCATCATGCAGGCAGTACACTCCTCCGGTGAGAACTTTATCAATGATGAAGGGACCCTCCCACTTGGGCTTGAGCTTGTACTTTTTCTTCTCCGGTAGGCGTAGAACGAGTTCACCAATGTTATAAGTTTTGGCCCGTACTTCTCTGCTTTGATACCTTCGAGCCTGTTGATGATAGAATGTGGAACGGGCTTTTGCGACGTCACGCTCCTCCTCCAGGGCATCTAGGCTGTCTTGCCAATCAAGCTCGGCTTCTTTCTCTTCATACATGCGCACCCGAGGTGAGTCATAAATTATATCGCAGGGCAATACCGCCTCTGCATCGTACACCATGAAGAATGGTGTGTATCCGGTAGTGAGATTCGGCGTGGTCCGCAGTCCCCATAGTACGGAGTCGAGCTCCTCGACCCAGTGCGTATCTGACTCCTTCAAGGATCACACTAGTCTGGGTTTAATTCATCTCATAATAAGACCATTTACTCATTTGACTTGACCATTTGTTTGGGGGTGATAGATAGAGGCGTAATCGAGCTTAATGCCCATGTTGCCGCACCAAGTTTTCACCTCGTCGGCTATAAAGTTTGAGCCATTATCAGTGACGATGCTGTGGGGGACACCATAACGGTGTACAACCCCGGATATGAAGTCTATCACTGGTCCGGATTCGGCCATTTTAACAGGTTTGGCCTCTATCCATTTGGTGAACTTATCCACCATGACCAATAAGTATTTCTTCTTATGGCTTCCTCCTTTAAGGGGTCCGACCATATCGAGCCCCCAGACCGTGAAGGGCCAGGTTATGGGGATTGTTTGGAGAGCGGTAGGGGCATATGGCTTTGGTTTGCGAAAAGCTGGCAACTGACGCAATGTTGGACGAGGTCATGTGCGTCTGCTCGGGCTGTCGGCCAGTAGAAACCTGTACGGAAGGCCTTGCTTACCAGGAGCCGAGCTGCGGCGTGGTGGCCGCCGAGTCCAGCGTGAATTTTGGCCAAGAGCTGCCGCCCTTCCTCTTCGGAGATGCATCTTTGGAGTACTCTGGTAGTGCTTTTCTTATAGAGCTCTCCCTTGTGGACCTTGTAGGCTTTAGACCGCCGCACAATGCAACGTGCTTCATTTTGGTCCTCGGGGAGTTCTTGCCTAGTTAGGTAGGCTAAGAAGGATTCGGTCCACGGGGCGATGACAGCCATGATTACGTGGGCCAAAGGTGTTATTTCAGTGGCGGAGCCTCCGATTATGTCAGTGTGTTCGGTATCTGGGGTTGTGGTTAGATCTGGACTAGTATTGCCAGTCTCCCCTTGCCACACCACGGATGGCTTGAACAACCTTTCCACGAAGATATTGGGTGGTATGGGGTCGCGCTTAGCGCCGATGCGGGCGAGGATATCCGCCGCTTGATTGTTTTCTCAGACCACATGATGGAATTCGAGCCCCTCGAACCGAGCTGTCATCTTGAGGACGACATTGCGGTAAGCCGCCATTTTCGGGTCCTTGGCGTCAAAGTCTCCATTTATTTGAGATATTGCGAGGTTCGAATCCCCACGCACTTCTAGGCGTTGAATGCCCATGGAGACTACCATCCAAAGACCATGCAACAAAGCCTCGTATTCGGCTGCATTGTTGGAGTCTGTGTATAGTATTTGGAGTACGTATTAGACTGTATCTCTGGTGGGAGATGTCAGGACAACGCCCACTCCCAGACCAGCCAGCATCTTAGAGCCGTCAAAGTGCGTGATCCAATTGGAGTATGCGACGTACTTAGGGAGTTCGGCTTCTGTCCATTCGATGATGGAGTCGGCCAGTACTTGTGACTTAATGGCTCGCCGTGGTTTATATATGATGTCTAACGGGAGGAGCTCGATGGCCCACTTAGCAATCCGTCCCGTGGCATCGCATTTATTTATTATATCGTTGAGTGGTACTTCGGAGGCCACCGTGATTGAACACTCTTGAAAGTAGTGTCATAGTTTCTGGGATGCCATGAAGACCGCGTATGCTATCTTTTGATAATGTGGGTACCGTGACTTGCATGGTGTGAGGACCGTGGATACGTAGTATACCAGCTTTTGAAGTGGGAACTTATGTCTGTCCTGCTCTCGTTCGACGACGAGCACTGCGCTTACAACTTGGTGCGTTGCGGCTATGTATAGCAGCATGGGTTCGCCGATGTTTGGTGCGGCCAGGATTGGGTTGCTGGCCAAGAGGGCCTTTATTTCTTCCAATCCGGCCGTGGCCGCATCCGTCCACTTGAAGTGTTCGGTGCGTCAAAGAAGGCGATAGAGAGGCAGTGCCTTTTCTCCCAATTGGGAGATAAAGCGGCTTAAGGCAGCCATGCATCCCGTTAATTTCTAGATTTGCTTGAGGTCTGTTGGGGTAGCCAACTCTGACAAAGCTCGGATTTTGGCCGGATTTGCTTCAATTCCTCTATTGGAAACGATGAAACCTAGGAGTTTTCCGGCAGGGACGCCTAAAACACATTTTTACGGATTGAGCTTGATGTCATATGTTTGGAGATTGTCGAACGTGAGCCTCGGGTTGTCTATCAAAGATACGACGTGTCTGGTCTTGATGACCACATCGTCTACGTATGCCTCAACTGTTTTGCCGATTTGTTTTTCCAGGCATGTCTGAATCATGCGTTGATAGGTTGCTCCGGCATTTTTGAGCCCGAAAGGCATGGTATTGAAACATAAGGGGCCGTATGGAGTGATGAATGTCGTTGCGGCTTGATCGGACTCCGCCATCTTGATTTGATGGTATCCGGAGTATGCGTCGAGGAAGCACAGTGAATTGTGTCCTGCGGTGGCGTCGATTATTTGGTCGATGCGGGGGAGAGGGAAGGGATCCTTGGGGCAAGCCTTATTAAGGTCCTCGAAATCGACACATAGGTGCCAGGATTTGTCCTTCTTTGGTACCATCACCAGGTTTGCTAGCCAGTCTAGGTTTTTAGTTCTCTGATGAATCCGGCTTCGAGTAACTTGGCTAGCTCCTCTCCCATGGCTTGTCGTTTAGGTTCGGAAAAATGCCGAAGAGTCTTCTTGACCGGCTTGTATCCCTTCAATATGTTTAGGCTATGCTCGGCCAGCCTGCGTGGGATACCTAGCATGTCTGAAGGGTGCCAGGCGAAGATGTCCCAGTTGTCACGCAAGAACGCCCGCAATGCAGCGTCTATCGTGGGGTTCAGCTGTGCCCCGATGGATATTGTTTTTGTAGAGTCCATTGGGTGGACTTGAAATTTGACTATCTCGTCTGCTGGTTTGAAAAAGGTGGACTTGGATCGTTTGTCGAGTACCACGTCGTCCCTGTCTACTGTGGAGCGCAGCGCAGTTAGTTCTTCGGCCGCGAGGGCTTCGGATAATGCTTCAAGGGCCAGGGCGGCGGTTTTATTTTCGGCACGGAGTGCTACGTCCGGATCACTGGCTAGCGTGATGATTCCATTGGGCCCGGGCATCTTGAGCTTCATGTACCCGTAATGGGGTATGGCTTGGAAGCTTGTGAATGCGTCCCGCCCTAAAAGGGTGTGGTATCCGCTACTAAACGGGGCCACTTGGAATGTTATTTCTTCGGACCTATAATTCTCCGGCGTCCCGAATACCACATCGAGTGTCATTTTTCCCGCACATCGTGCCTCTCGACTAGGGATAATTCCTCTGAAGGTCGTGCTGCTTTACTCAATGCGGCTCTTGTCTATTTCCATTTTGCTGAGAGTTTCCTCGTAGATGAGGTTTAATCCGCTGCCACCGTCCATGAGCACTTTAGTAAGCCGAAAGCTGTCCATAATTGGACTAAGGACCAAAGCAGCTGGTGCTCGGACTGTTCGGAATTGAGGTTCATTAGTGGCATTAAATGTTATAGCCGTGTCGTTCCATGGATTTATTGCTGCAACATGGCAGACTTCGGCGAGGCCGCGGAGTGCTCTCTTGCGCCTGTTATTTGAGGCGAAAGTCTCGAAGACTGTCAAAACTGTATTGTTGTTTTCTGCGGGATGATGCTCTACAACATTGTTATCGAGGAGATACTCGCTGCTCTTGGCCACCTGCCGAAGTATCCGACATGCTCTAAGGCTGTGTGTTGGTATGGTATCCGGCGTGGTATGAATTTTGCATGGCCCATTGAGCCATCCCTCCAATACGGTTCCACGCCCTGTAGTGGGCTTTGGTTTCTCTGCAATTGAATCAGGTGACTTGCGAGAGTGCACCCTTTTAGTTCAGACGGAGGGTTTTTTGAGAGCCGGAGGATCCCAGAATTTTGCTTGGGTTTTCCAGGCACTTTCCATCGCACAGTACTTCTGTACTATGGCCGCCAAGTCAGCGAAGTGTGCTATGTCACGGTGGCTTATGGCGTTGAGGATTTCCTTGTCCGTGCAATTTTTGCAAAAGAATGAGATTGCGTCATCCTCGCGACAGTCCTTGACCTTGCTCATTACAAGGAGGAGTCTGGCCCAAAAGTGATGTACTGTCTCTTGGGATTGTTGTCTAATGTGGGAAAGATCGCTTGTATCTGGGTGGGTGGGTGCATTTAAGTCCAAACCTTGACCCGATCTAAGACCTAGAGGAACTTCCGAGCTCGGCAGTTCGGGTTTCGGGATGTTGCCCAATTTTTTTGGCCCGCTGCCCGATTCTAAGTTCAGGGTTTGGGTCATGTCCTCCCGCAAATGGGTATCCGGCTCAGAGAGCTCAGGAATCTGGACATAGTTCGCCCTCAGAATAGAGGAAGAATCGCCGCATTGCTCCTCCACCACCGCTATCTGATGGGTGACTGGCGGAGAGTCAATCTCTCTTTGATCGGGTTTAAGCCCAATCCGATCATAGTCCGTAGTGACTCCCAAGGCGGCGATGTGATCCAAGAGCAAGTTCAGAGACGAGAGCTCCATTGGATCCATCTGCTCGGCGTATTCCGAACTAATGTGGAGGCTATTTTTGATGACCCGAGAAGTCATCGTCGGCACGGCCACCGAACGGGCGGTCTTAACGAAGCCGCCTAGTCGGAGGGTTTGGCCTGGAACCAGGGCTCCCCCAGAGGTGATGTTGTCCTTGATAACAAGGCGAGCCATCGAACCTTTTTCGACGTCATAGTGGAACTCTCAGTTAAAGCACCAATGTCGGTGTCAAAACCGGCGGATCTCGGGTAGGGGGTCCCGAACTGTGCGTCTAAGGCTAATGGTAACAGGAGGCGGGGGACATAATGTTTACCCAGGTTCAGGCCCTCTCTATGGAGGTAATACCCTACTTCCTGCTTGATTGATCTTGATGATATGAGTATTACAAGAGTTGATCTACCACTAGATCGTAGAGGCTAAACCCTAGAAGCTAGCCTATGATTATGATTGTTCCTGTCCTACAGACTAAACCCTCCGGTTTATATAGACACCGGAGCGGGCTAGGGTTAGACAGAGTCGGTTACAGAGAAGGAGATCTACACATCCGAATTGCCAAGCTTGCCTTCCACGCAAAGGAGAGTCCCACCCGGACACGGGACGAAATCTTCAATCTTGTATCTTCATTGTCCAATAGTCCAGCATAAGCATATAGTCTGGCTGTCCGAGGACCCCCTAATCCAGGACTCCCTTACTAAGCATTTCTCCCATTACAAGAAAGATCAATCTAGTAGGCCAAACCAAACTGATAATTTGAAGAGACTCGCAAAGATAACCAATCATACATAAAAGAATTCAGAGGAGATTCAAATATTTCTCAGAGATAAACTTGATCATAAACCCATAATTCATCGGATCTCGACAAACACACCGCAAAAATAGTTACATCGAATAGATCTCCAAGAAGATCGAGGAGAACATTGTATTGAGATTCAAAGAGAGAGAAGAAGCCATCTAGCTAAAAACTATGGACCCGAAGGTCTGTGGTAAACTACTCACAACTCATCGGAGAGGCTATGGTGTTGATGTAGGAGCCCTCCATGATCGATTCCCCATCCGGTGGAGCACCGGAAAAGGCTCCAAGATGGGATCTCATGAGTATAGAAGGTTGCGGCGGTGGAAATAGGGTTTCGTGGTGCTCCTGGATGTTTTCGGGGTACATAAATATATATAGGCGAAGGAAGTCGGTCAGGGGAGCCACGAGGGGCCCATGAGGGTGGGGGGCGCACCCACCCCCCTAGGGCGCGCCTTCCTGCCTCGTGGCCGCCTCGTCTGCTTCTTGACGTCCACTCCAAGTCTCCTGGGTTGCGTTTGTTCCAAAAAGATCTCTCCCGAAGGTTTCATTCCGTTTGGACTCTGTTTGATATTCCTTTTCTTCGAAACACTGAAATAGGCAAAAAAAACAGCAATTTGGGTTGGGCCTCCGGTTTGTAGGGTAGTTCCAAAAAATGATATAAAAGTGTATAGTAAAGCCCATAAACATTGAAAACGGGTAATATAATAGTATGGAACAATAAAAAAATATAGATACGTAGGAGACGTATCAGCGGACCCTACGGGTTCAAGAACTATGTAGACATGACCGAGACGCATCTCCGGTCAATAACCAATAGCGGAACTTGGATGCTCAATTGGCTCCTACATATTCTACGAAGATCTTTATCAGTCAAACCGCATAACAACATACGTCATTCCCTTTGTCATCGGTATGTTACTTGCCCGAGATACGATCGTCGGTATCATCGTACCTAGTTCAATCTTGTTACCGGCAAGTCTCTTTACTCATTCTGTAATGCATCATCTCGCAACTAAGTCATTAATCACATTGCTTGCAAGGCTTATAGTGATGTGCATTACCGAGAGGTCCCAGAGATATCTCTCCAATACACGGAGTGACAAATCCTAATCTTGTTCTATGCCAACCCAACAAACACCTTCAGAGACACCTGTAGAGCATCTTTATAATCACCCAGTTACGTTGTGACGTTTGATAGCACACAAGGTGTTCCTCCGGTATTCGGGAGTTGCATAATCTCATAGTCAGAAGAACATGTATAAGTCATGAAGAAAGTAATAGCAATAAAACTAAACGATGATTATGCTAAGCTAACAGATGGGTCTTGTTCATCACATCATTCTCTAATGATGTGATCCCATTCATCAAATGACAACACATGTCTATGGTCAGGAAACTTAATCATCTTTGATTAATGAGCTAGTCAAGTAGAGGCATACTAGGGACACTCTGTTTTGTCTATGTATTCACACATGTACTAAGTTTCCGGTTAATACAATTCTAGCATGAATAATAAATATTTATCATGATATAAGGAAATATAAATAACAACTTTATTATTGCCTCTAGGGCATATTTCCTTCAGGAGTATTGCATTTTCCGACCAGGAATTTAATGTTATTAGTTCGGTAGGCGCATACCTCGGAGCAGCCCGAACTGTTCTTGAAGGAATCGCCACCCACCTGTCTACCAACATGCAGGTATGAGATTGGTTTTTAGAACCGAACATAAATCTTGACCTAGTAGCCCCTAAGCCTTAATTCAGGCGGGACGACAGAGTTAAGGATCCTGAATGTTGCACGTGTGTGACGTGGGGCAGGCTTTGAGGGAACAAAATAAGAAGCTGGCCGAGGAGCATGAGCTGAACCAGACACAGCTGGCATCTGCGGAGGCCGAATTAGAGGCGGTCAAGAAGTTTACGAGTGAAGTCCACAATGAGGAAAAAATGTTCTTGATATGCATAAATTGCTTTTAGAGCGCCTCTGTTTTAACGAAACGAGGCTTGTAGCAGCTGAGTCCATAGGCCAACTGCAAAAGGACTTGGACACAGCCAAAGAGGCACAAAGGTACGCAGAATCTCAGCACGAAGCTGGCCGTCGGTTACTAAGCTGGGCTCCTAAAGAAAAGAGCAAGCTTCAGGCAGAAAACCGGCAACAATCTGGGGAAATTGAGAGATTAAAAGCTCGACTGGCACAAACCCTTGAGGAGAACCAGAGGTTGAAAGGTGGCATGTTCAGTAAGTGAAATGTCCACTCGTTATGCCGTGGAGTGTCCATATTATGTAAGTATAAGAATCACACCGTTTCTCTTGTTAGGTCTCCTGACCGGGTGCCCAGAAGAGGAAGCCAGTTCATTCAGAGGAGACCTGATAAAGGAATTGACCCTTGTTCACGAGCGAGCTCGGAAAGCAATGATGATCTTGGTCAAGGCATTATGGCCGACCGAGACACCTCCAGAAGGATGGCCGAATTGGCCAATCATTTTAAAGGAGCTCGCCGCCGCTTCGAGCTGTGGAAGATATCAGCTTGCCAAGAGGGAGCACAGGAGGCGTGGGCGATTGTGAAGACCTGCTTTACCAAACTGGACCCGGAGCATTTAGCTCAGGTTGGGCCGGTAGACCCAAATGGGCAGGAGATTCCACTTCATTTGGTGTATGACCAGGTGTTGCTAGCTGCTCGTCTATCTCAAGAAGACTACACCCTAGATACTATAATAGATAATCTTGACTGGGCGCAGGGTGTTTGATTCTATATATCTATGTACTTTACATCAAACAATCTCTACTCGTGCTTGTAAACGTTGTTAACCGGCCATCGGCTTCTACCTCCCCAGCCCTTGGCCGAGGAGTGTTCCGTACTGTATGGACTGTAGTAACAGAGAACCATCTTGAGGAACTAGGCAATCCGACCATTTGGTACGAACAGACAGAACGCGCACCAATAGCTATGTTATATTACTTTTTAACATAAACATCTTCCGAAGAAAATAGTTCCTCTATGGGTTCCTTTCTTTGGGTAGTTATGTTGACCATAGGCGTTTTAATCGGGCAGCCGTGGTATACGGCTGATGCCTACTTCGGGAACAGAAGCCCGGATGTGTGGTGAGGATTGCCAATAAGTTTCACTTCCTTTGTAGCCGACCAATTATTTTCTTAAGAGTGCTAGCTTTCAGCTTCACCCGTCTGAGGTACATATCCGGGTAATCCGGTCGTAACAATCACAGAGGTGCTCCCTATACCCTCTAGCCGAATAGTCGGGAACGTAGAGGGTAAGCATAGGAGCCGAGTTGTGGATCTTGGATCAATGGGGAACAGGGGACGAAGGAGACGATGTTTACCCAGGTTCGGGCCCTCTCTAAGAGGTAAAACCCTACGTCCTCTCGATTATATTGAGGTGTATAGGATGGATGATTACAGAGTTGATCTACCATAAGATGAACTAAACCCTAGGTAAGTAAGATGATGGTTGTTGTTCTAGCCTCTACGGCCTAAAACCCTCTGGTTTATATAGGCACCAGGGATACTAGGGGTACACATGGTCGATTACAATGAGGGAATTAGCATGCCGATTCTCTTATCTTGACTTGGAGGGCACACCAAGACTTCGAGGATTTCCTATCCGGACACGGAATCACCTTATAGCTCGGCCTTGCAACAGTCATACATCAGCCCACCTGTCCGGCCCATAAGAGAAAGGCCGGCAGGCTGAGGACCCCCTAGTCCAAAACTCCCTCACCTGGGGTGTCGGATTCGTACGTTCGCGTGTGCGGACTCCCGCAAACCTCCCACACTTTTACCTCCGTTTGCGGGAGAAATCACATCCGGGCCGTCCCGCGGACCAATACATGTCGGCGATGGATGGCTTCCGCGGTCCTGACAACGCGATCCGAACATTGCGGGAGGTTTACCTGTCAACCTTGAAGATGCCCTTAGGACTTTAGTTGCTAAACCCTTTAATTTAGTTAGCACCTTATCTGCATGGCCTTATGGTTTTGACGTTAAATGGAGATGAGTTAAAACGGTGGCCGGTGCCGACGAGTAAGCACTTGCATTGGAAGTATTGTTGTGCACTGTGTATCATATCCATTTACGTCGCTGTGACAAGGAGCAGGCTAGATGGGCATACATTGGTTTTGGTTTGGTTAAAGTGGTGGGCGTTGGTTGGGTGTAAAGTCGTCCATGCATTCATTGGTCGATGCCGTTGGCGGTAAAAAGAATACAACCACACACTAAAAACACTACAATGGCAATCTAACATATAAAGCCTCCTATGGTACCCGCTAAACCAGCGCCATCGCGGTTTCAAAATCATCCTGCCCGCACAGTTCGCCTCGCTGGCCCTGGTAAATGTACTTTCCGTCGCGCTGGTAAAGATCGGGTCGCTCGTTATTTTGTACGCCGCGTGATCGAGGTAGGAGCAGCTGACGAGTGGGCTAGGCTTGCGCGCGGGCCAGGCTCGCAGCGACAGGGTCGATGCGCGCTTCTGTCGACGAAAAGGAGAGGCGGGTCGCTCGTGGGCTGGGCCCAGTGCGGATGGATCGAGCTGCGAGGTGAAAACGCCACCAATCCCGTGCGTCTTCGAGCAGCCAATCCAGCCCCGCTCCCCTCCCTTTCCACGGCGCCGCCGCCTCCTCCCCTTCTGCCCTACTCTCCACCACGCCGCCGCCTCCTCCCCTTCTGCTCTCCACCGCGCCGCCTCTTCCTCCCCTTCACTGTTCTCTCCAGCGGCGGCAAAGATCTGGCGGCAAAGGGAGACGACGAGGGCGCTCGATCCGATCTGCTGAAGAGAAAAGATGAGAGGGAGAGAGACAAGGAAGGAGAGGAGGGAGAAAGAGAGAGGAAAGAGGAGAGGGAGGTGTGGTGGCGGATGAGAGAGGGTCACCGGAAGGAGCATGACGACCTGCAGGCAAAGGACGGCGGCGGCGCCGCTCGATTTGATCTGCGGGAGAGAGAAGATGAGATGGGGAGGGAGAGGGAGAGATAGAAGGAAGAAGAGGAGAGGAGAGAGCAAGAGAGAGGAGAAAGGAGAGGAGGGGGGCGACGGCGGTCGGGAGAGGATCACCGGAAGGAGTGCCGCCGGCTCGTCGTCTTTCTTACCTACCCACGCAGGTTCGTCCTCTTTCCTTTATGTACTCCCCTTTTTTGATTAGTGAAGCTGCAACTAAATGTCCCTCTATCTATCCCCTGTCCTCACTGGCTTATTTTCATCCCTTTGTCTCATGGATGAAGCTGCGGGTGTTGCGAGGAGTTAGAGGTCGTGCGCTGGCCGGAGCAGCAGGAGCAAGGATATGACCGCCTCTCTTCTCTGCCACGGTTCCCTTCTCTTCCTTCAGCTCTCGAGATGTCGACCTGTAGGTTAAGGCGCTTGTGTCTCAACCATCTTTCTCCCTGTATCCTCACATTTTTAATTTCTGATTCGTGTGTCACCATAAGGCTAGAGTTTGTTCGTGTGTTGTTTATGCTCGGGTTTTATCTCCACAAAAGATGGCCCGCACTACTTTAGAAGGAACTGTTGTTGTCCAATTTAGTGTTATGTTTTCTAGCTCAAGCATTGTTTGAATTTCTATGGCCCAGGCTCCAAGTGAGATTAATTCTTTCATTTTGTTTGTGCTAATGTGAGTGATTTATTTCTCATAGAAACAAAATTCCGATTGATGTACTGACAAATGTATATGGCACTATTTTTAGGCAAACCACTGTTTGACAACAAATATGCGGAGGCGTTTTTATGAATGTGCATTTCACCTGAATCTGGAGAGCTATTCAATCTGTCACAGACATTTTTGGTGGAATTCCTAAACAAACGTATATCTTGCCATGCTTTGGTGAAAGTATTAAAGTTTGACTTTGGTTTTACTTTCATGTGCTACCATACCTATGCTTTATGTAGTTAATTAATAAACTCTCTCTAAATATGATGTTCCCAAGAGATCAGAAGGTTCATGGGGTGATCTTGTAGCTGAGTTGAAAGTCAGAGGGTTTGTGCTATGGGTGATAAGGAATGATCATAACCTTATTTGTTGGAATATTGCCCAAGATGATCCAAGCTAAATATTTAGGCACTTGATCTTGTTAGGTAAGCACGACATGGTGTACAGCTCTGATGTTGTACATGTGTCATTGTCCGTGTAGTACTAGAGTTCGTACCCGAGTAGGTTTAGCCAAGGTTGCTGGCTCTAGTAGTATATATAGGCGTATACCCCCGTGTAAACAATCAGCAAGATCAGAAATCAAAGCAATACAAAGGCTCGATACGGGCCTTCAGCCATCAAAATCAGTTTTCCTTTTCGTTCAGTTTCGCTTGCAAGTTCCGTCGTAGATCGAAGCGATCCTGTCGCTGGAGAGCTAGCTTCCCAGGCAGGTGCACGTACAGAAGTATACGGCGATACGTGCATGTGCTAAAGCACTGTTCATCGATGAACCTGCTAGCTAGCTTGCTTGCTAGCTTGCTTGCTAGCTTGCACGTACAGGTTGCTTCAGTGGATTTGGTTTAGCAAGATCAAAAGCCAACAATTGGTATCTAGAGCCTCGACGATCTACGATTACGATGACCGACAGCGACGCTGAGTCGGTCAAGTCCGGCAACGGCGGTTCCAAGGCGAACAAGAATGGCGACAAGGTGAAGACGGGCGGCAAGTCAGCAACCAGTGGTGGCGGAACGGGCGGCACCACATCCACATCCAGTACCCGATGCTCACTGACGCCAACTACGGCGTGTGGGCGGTGAAGATGAAGATCATTCTCCAAACCCTTCGAGTGTGGGAGGCCATTACGGACGACAACGTCGACAAGGAGTGCGACGAAGGTGCCATGGCCGCCATAGCCCAGTCTGTGCCAGATTCCATGGTGATGACATTGGCGGAGTTCGAGACAGCAAGAGAGGCGTGGAACGCACTCAAAGAGATGAGGATCGGAAAAGATCGCGTCACCAAGGCTCGGGCACAAGTGCTGAAGCGCCAATTTCACAAGTTGCAGATGGAGGAAACTGAATCGGTGAACGACTATGCCATGCGTCTGACTACATTGGTGGGAAAGATCCAAGCGCTTGGTGTAAAGCTCAAGGAGACCGAGATTGTGGAGAAGTTTTTCAGTTCGGTGACTGATAAATTCACGTACATCATCGGCATGCTCGAGCAACTTTACGACATCAACGACATGACCATAACGGAGGTGATCGGACGCTTGCGGACATGGGAAGAGAATGCTCGTGGTTGTCGGAAAGGCAAAGGAGAAGGTGGTGACCAACTCATGTACTCACGCGCAGATTGAGAGTCCCCAAGTAGCAAAGGAAGGCGCAACGTTGGCGAAGGCTCAAGCAACACGAAGCGCGGCGGACAAACCAAAGAAGGCAAAGGAAAAGGCAAGCCACAAGGTCGTGGTAAGGCGGACCGATCTAAAAAGCGGAAGCCACGGAACTTGGATATGTCCGAGGTCAAGTGCTATAACTGCAACGAGATGGGTCACTTTGCGAAGTATTGTCCGGAGCCTAACAAGAGGGAGATCAAGGCAAATTTGGCGAAGCAGGAAGACGAACGTCCAGATCTTCTGATGGCCAAAGTTTGTGATCTCGTGGAGCCTAACAAGCGGGAGATCAAGGCAAATTTGGCGAAGCAGGAAGACGAACGTCCAGGTCTTCTGATGGCCGAAGTTTGTGATCTCGTCCAAACGGCGGTTGTGAAACGAAGCCGGAAGGTGCTACTTCATGAGAAGAAAGTAATACCGAAGTTATTCGGGAGCCAGAACGTGTCGTGGTATCTCGACACGGGTGCCAGTAACCACATGACAGGGTGCAAGGAGAAGTTCCTCGAGCTAGAATATGATGTTCAAGGCTCGGTCAAGTTCGGTGATGGTTCAAATGTGGAGATTTGCGGGCAAGGTTCTGTCCTCTTTGAGGGTCTCACAGGAGAACATCGCATACTCACCGGAGTGTACTACATCCCACGTCTTCGAAACAACATCATCTCTGTCGGGAAACTTGACGACAATGGATGCAAGGTGGATATCGAGAACAGAGTGATGACGATCTTCGACAACCTCCGAAACGTGCTAGCGCGTGTGAATCGCACACGGAACAGGCTCTATATCCTCAACCTTGATCAATCTCAACCGGAGTGTTGGCTCACCAAGAGTGATGATGATTTGTGGTTATGGCATGCTAGATTTGGACACGTTAACTTCTACGCCTTGAAGAAGATGTCAAAGATGGAGATGGTATCTGTGATGCCGTTTATCGACCATGTTGATCGAGTATGTGACGGGTGCTTGATTGGAAAACAGCACCGCGGGCCATTCCCTGCTCAGTCTACCTATCGTGCAAGTGATGTCTGCTCCATGGTGATCTATGTGGCCCTATCACCCCAGCAACTCACGGAGGAAAGAAGTACTTCTTCCTTGTGGTAGATGACTACTCGAGATACATGTGGGTCATTCTCCTACGATCTAAAGATGAGGCGTTTGAAGCGTTCAAGAAGCTGAAGGCTGCAACGGAGATGGAACACAAGTTGAAGGTTCGCGCTCTACGGACAGATCGCGGCGGAGAGTTTACATCAAACGAGTTCAATGACTACTGCGAGAAGATTGGCATAAAGAGGTTCCTCACGGCACCTTATACGCCGCAGCAGAACGGGGTTGTTGAAAGGCGCAATCGAACCGTCGTTGACATGGCGAGAAGTTTACTCAAGAGCAAGAACTTGCGAGGGACTTTTTGGGGAGAAGCTGTCTTGACGGCGGTCCATCTTCTCAATCGGGCTCCAACGAAGGCGGTGATCGGCAAGACTCCGTATGAAGCAATTTACGGACGTAAGCCGAATGTGTCTCATCTACGGACGTTCGGGTGCGTGGCGCATGTGAAGACGGCGGAGTCGCATCTCTCAAAGCTTGCCGATCATAGCACCAAGATGGTGTTCATCGGATACGAGAGGAGTTCCGGCACCAAGGCATACCGCTTCTACGATCCACGAACCAAGCGTCTATGGATTTCACGCGACATCGTGTTTGAAGATAACCAAGTGTGGAATTGGAGCGCAACAGCCGACGATGCTCCAAATGCTAACGTATTCACAGTTGAATTTCCAACTGATGATGATGCAGGGGAGGATGTGCAGGTGGTTGGCAAGACGCACAACCCAGGTGACCGCAATGGCAGTGATCACCATGGTGCCGACACGATGACGACGCGCATGGGTCGCAAGGTGATAGCGATAACGACGCGCAAGACACGGGTAGAGATCTCAGCAACGACATCGACAACGAGGTACATAGTGACGATGACAATCAAGATGATGATCACGGTCACAACGACTACGCCGACGATGAGGATGCCAATGATCCGGCATCTACCACGCCCGAGACTCAACGGTCTTCCTCAAGTGCATCAACGCCGACACAATTTGTGTCGCCCCCTTCGCAAGCCACGACGGATTCTTTCGGGCCTCGTCGCTACAAGCCCCTCAAGAAAGTCTACAAGTACGCAAAGCCAGTTACACTCGAGTACTCCGATTTGTGTTTACTCGGAGTTGAGGAGCCGGCGAACTTCGTAGAGGCGAGCAAAAGTTCAAGTTGGATGCACGCCATGGATGAGGAGATGAAGGCGATCGAGAGCAATGGCACATGGGCTTTGGTAACCCGACCTCCGAACCAAAAGGCCATAGGTTTGAAGTGGGTTTACAAGTTGAAGAAGGACACGAAGGGTACCATTGTGAAGTACAAGGCAAGACTCGTTGCAAAGGGTTGCGTACAACGTCAAGGAGTTGACTATGAGGAGGTGTTTGCACCGGTTGCTCGAATCGAGACGGTGAGAGTGCTCCTATCTTTGGCAGCACAAGAGGATTGGAAGGTTCATCATATGGATGTGAAATCCGTTTTCCTCAACGGCGACCTCAAAGAAGAAGTGTACGTGGAACAACCCCTCGGCTACGAAAAGAAAGGCGAAGAAGGGAAAGTTTACAAGCTCAAGAAGGCGCTTTACGGGCTAAACCAAGCGTCAAGAGCTTGGAACTCAAAGTTAGACCAAAGATTGGTCTCAATCGGGTTCAAAAGATGTCCCCTCAAAGATGCACAAGACAGTCTACCAAACACCGAAGAACAGGTGAATGTTGAAGACGCGACCAAGGAGGAGCGCTGGCGTCAAGCTACGGATGAGCCAACGCTAGCAAAGTCGGTAGCTGGGATGCTACGAGAAACGACGAAAGAAATCCCAAAGATAAAGCGTACGAGTAGACGTATTTGGGATCCAGGCCGATAGTAACGACCACGTCATGCTTAGGGGGTGAATGTTAGGTAAGCACGACATGGTGTACGGCTCCGATGTCGTACCTGTGTCATTGTCCGTGTAGTACTAGAGTTCGTACCCGAGTAGGTTTAGCCAAGGTTGCTGGCTCTAGTCTTTATCTTTATCTTTATCTTTACCTACTAATAAAGCACCGATGGCGTCTGGTCGTACGTCGTCGGTATTTTTACAGAAAAGTCCCTGTAGTTCTTCATATTCAATCCGCACTCCTTTTCTGAAGAGAAAAACGTTTCGTTCGGCAACTTTAAAAATAAATCCCTGTACTTTGCGGTATTCAACCCACGGCCCAAGATGGGCTCTCCTCTCTCTCCCTCGCCTCCCGATCCCAGCCGCCAAGGAGGCGCCCCACCCCGCGCGACGCTCGATCCGGAGCCGCGCCGGCGAACGTAGCACCCTGCACCACCGTTAAGCCTCAGATCCTCCTCTCCTCCGCGCGCCCGAGCTCCTCGCTGTTCGCCGCCTAGGAGGGCTCTCGCTCACCACTCGACCAAAGCCTCCGCCAGTCGGTCGTCGTTGCACTTGCCGGCGACCTCGTTGTCTCCGCGCCGCCATCCATCTCAACGGAAGGTTAACTAGGCTTGGCTGGGCCTAGCTGGGGCGGCTGAGTACCTCCTGTTCGAACAAAGAGAGAGAGATAAGAGAGAGCACGGGATGGAGGAAGGGGAAAACGAGAGGAATGAGAGAAAGGAGATGAAGAGGAGGAAGGCAGGGCAGCGCTTGGGAAGCTGGTTCTGGCGGGGCTCGCCGACGTCGAGGTGGCGAGGCGAGGCAGGGATCAGGCGCTGGCTCTCCCGATCCCGATCCAGAGGGGATCGAGGCTGGGCGTGGGCGACCGTGGCTGAGGGCCGCCTCTCCCTATCCATCCTTCCTATCTCCATCGAGGCCATGCCCTCACCGGCCAGGCATAGGCGCTCATCGATCTAAAAAAAGGCACCAAACCAATCGAACCTCTCCCTTGTCCCTTTCTTCTCCATCTTCCAATCTCCTCTGTTATGAAATTCTAATAGTACATCAATACAAGCAACTCTTTTCAGATTAATTAAGGAATCAATCTCCCATGGTGGATGCTTGATGAAGAGTAGGGGGGCAGTTACCGCAGCACATGAGGTCTTTGGCTCCAAGCTCACCGTGAGGGAGAGGAATAAACTAAATACAGAGGATATATTCATGTATCCGTAGGCCAAATAATGCAGGCCCGAAGGAGACAACTTCCAGCCTGCACAGGACTACCAACACAGCTGCTGCTTCAGCTGACGTAGTGATTCGTTTTACTGATATTTATATATTTACTTGTCGTCTAATCTTAGTGGTTCTAACATTTACAGTGTTTTCTTTCACCATATACCACCACTTTGCAGTTATGCAGCAAGCCAAACACCTTTTTTTCAAGAACAAAGCCAAACACCTTGAATAGTGTTGGCACGCCACAAACTGTTTGACATTTTCCTTTTGGCTTCTGGTTTGGAAATACCTCTTAGAGGCATTAGGTGTTTATGTGATACTACACTACACTGTGAGACTCCTACAAAGACAAATTTTATTTCAGTTTCGTACTCTACAAGACAGAACTTCTAGCATGCTATCAGTATCTATCCAAACTGCTATGCTTAAAGCACCACCAAGAACTATTGCTTTCCGTGGTTCATTACTTCAATCTGCTATGCCTAAAGAAACACCATGCTTCATGTGGATGATTACTTCAGTCATAACAAACCATTAGAGGATGCAGTACAAAAGCATGTAGAATATGCAATGTAAGTGCTTTTTTTTACTAATAATGTAAGTGCATTTCTATTCACAGCAGACTAGAATCTTACAAACAAACTCCTTTAATTTTCTTTGCATGCAAACAGTACCAATGCTCACATTAGATACTTGAAATGATTTTAGAAGTACATCCCAATATGACCTAAGAAGATATGTCTATCACCAAACAGTGTTGCGTACATTGTAAGGACAGGTTATGGAAGCAACAAAAGAAAGAGTGCATTTGACTTCCATACCACATGAGCATGAATTCGCTCTGTCACTTTGTTTGCTCAAAGATCATAAATACATATTGACTCATTGCTGTTTCCAATAACAAGTTCACGGCCATCTTTTAAAAACTTTATTGAAAGGATTCCAAAGTAGGATTCATCGTCAGCAGCAGAAAAATTCAAACCCTCATGAATGTCCTGCATTATGATAAATAAAATAAGTACTTGTAAGGAAAACAACATATTGCAAAAAAGAAAACTGTTCAAAATAATTGGTATAAGCATTGTTTTTTTGCCAAGATAAAGCACATTCATTTGGTAATCATGCAAATGGCAGGCAAGATTTGTTGAGTTTCTTCTTCATTTACATTGGTAAAATGATACCAGAAAGGCATAAAGTGAGACATGCCTTCGAACATTAAGTTTTAGCTATCCAAAGTACTACAGAAAGTACGGGATATGGTATAGTTTTACAAAAAAAAACTTTTCATCAAACAATTTCCCTCAGTGCAGCTCGACGGCTAGCTGTTTGAAAAGGGAGGGACAGATGTTATGTGGTGCCAGACCTACAGGAGGGCCACGGCTGTAACTTAAGGGGGTAAGTATGTTCATGTTTTCGATTGCTACAATACAATTTAAACCATCCAACTTCATACAAGTGCTACTCCAAACAGAAGCTGGAATGATTTTTTTATGGATTTTAAAAGTTCAGCAGGTTGAGCATTTTTCTGAAACTTCTATGCACAGGGAAGACTAGCCTTAGTCTGAAACTGGGAGGAGCAAGTGAATTAAACGGTACTGAAACATGATCATCTCTCTGTACAGAGGTGAATCTAAATACGACCATCTCCCTGTACAGATGTAGAACTTTCTTTCTTTCTCTCATTTACCCGCAGCTCAAGGCCAGCAGCAGCAAGCCACAAAGGCAAGCAGCATCGGCAAGCAAAACAACCAGCAGTAGCAAGCGGCAAAGCAAGCAGCCAGCAGCGGCAACAACAGCAAATAGCAAAGCAAGCCAGTAGCGAACAGTAGCAGCAAGCAGCCAGCAGCAGGCAGAGGCGACTCCTCACCTTGCTGTTCATGGCGGCCGGGTCAGACGGATCAGGGAGGCGAGAGGACGGACGGCGTCAATGGCGGTTAGCGGTCGAGGAAGAATTAGGAGGGACCCGTGCCTTCGAGTCCGTTGTCCAGAAGCAGAGCCCGTCACGGTCCCTGTAGTTGCTCAGGGAGGAGGATGACCGCCGCGGCTGATGGAACCGAGAAAGGCAGAATTGGTTCAAGAGGTTCCTGCACGCCGGCGCCGGGAATCACCATTAAAGGGACGGCAGGAGCAACAATGGAGCTAGGGAACAGCCAAGGAGCAAAAACGCACCGGAAAAACGAGGTGGTTCACGGCGATGTCTAGCAGGCGTGCATGTCGGAGCCAGAGGCGTGGATGTCGATCCGGACCGACGGCTGGCGGATCCCGCCGGTCCCTGCGGCTGGCGTTGCAACGGTGAGCGGCGGCGTGGCCGACGAGCTTGATGAGAAAGGGGATCTAGGCGGGGAAGAAAAGAGTGAGGAGTGAGGTAGCAGAGGGGGAGGAGAAAGATCAAGAGACAGCCGGGCAGGAAGCGGGCGCGTGTCCCTTGGAGATGACGGAGCTGGACTTATCCAGGAGACTCACTGCTTGTCGGAGTAATGGGTCACGGGTAGGCTAACCCGAGCCCCAGAACCTTTCAAGACATTGGGATCAGTAGCACCGCTTATGCCGAGTCCCAGGGACGACTCCAAGTTATGCCGAGTCCCAGGAATGACTCCAAGTTATGCCGAGTCCCAGGGACGACTCCAAGATGAGCCGAGTCTCAGACGGCGACTCCAAGACGAGTCGAGTCTCAGACGGCGACTCCAAGATAAGCCGACTCATGGCCGGCGACTTCCGGAGAGGCCGGCTATGGAGAGTCGGCCCGCGACCCCACCCTCGTCTCGAAGGGCGAGGCGGGGTACGGCCACGACATGGCCGTCCCCCCTGCTTACAAGGGGCCGGCGTGGCTACAATAAGCCGTATCGCTGAAGATCTCCGGCGAGGCGCGGCACTGTTGCCATGCCTGCCCTGACCTCAGCCACAGTGGGCAGCGCACTGTGCCCACTGCGCCTGCCTGTACGACCGAAGGACGGCGGGGCCGCCTGTCAGTGGGTAGACAGAAGACGGCACGAGTGCCCTAAAGACGGACCCGTGGGAGTCGGCCCCCTGGAGTCGGCCGCCCCCTCCCACGGGCCCCGCGCCATTAATCAGACAAGATAGGGAATGGCGACAGTGAACGCATGCCGGACGGCGGTGCTGTTGCCATGTCCATATGACCAAGCCAGCGTCATCAGGAGTACCGCTACAGTATCAGGCCTGTCCGCGGGGCCCGCCAGTCGGCGGGCCCCAGTAGTCGGCAAAGAGGACGACGGCCTGAGAGACAGACGGCTGGGACCGTGCCCGGCCAGATTACCATTGTACCCCTGGGGGGTAGGCCTATATAAACCCCCGGGAAGCCCATGCAAAGGGTTCGGACCCAGATAGGAATAGACCTTAGATCATAGGAAGGAGAGAGCTAGCCTTGCCCTCTCCTACCTCCAGAAACAGCTCCAGGAGCACCATTGTAACCACTTTGTCATAGTGACCATGCGGAGACCCCGTAGAGCAGCAGTAGGGGTGTTATCTCCTCGGAGAGCCCTGAAGCTGGGTAAGTTCCGCCGGCGTGCATGTCTTCGCCTCATCCCGCTTCCGGGCACCGGCGACGTTCTACTCACTCCCACCATGATAAACCATCCTTTGGCATATGTCGTACCCAACCCCCGACATTGGTCAGTGGCAAAAGAGGGGTTGAGAAAATCAAAATAAAGTTTCCAAGAGTTTTCGGAGAGTATTTCACTGCCTTTTTCGAACACGAATTCAAATCTGCCCCAACTTTGAATGTGAACTATAAATACGTGATATAAAGTTCCAATGCTCATGAAATGTTTACTAGAGCTTGTAAATAACACATGACCTCCATTTATAAGTTTTCATGAACTTTGAATAAGGGAATCATCACCAAACAAATATATCACAGTTCTGCCATTTTCTTGAATTTGAATAAAAGCACTTGATTCAAATACCATAACTAATTCAAAAAAATTAGGATATAACATAGGGGTGAAATATGACATGTAGGAGCTAAGATAACATTGAGGTTAAAAATTTCGGTGACTAGGCATGCACTCATTCAATTAGGATCAGATTTGAGCATAAGGGCATCTCCAACGACAACTCGTAAATTTTCTTCCACATCCGTCCGCGGACAGGGGCGACCAGTCCGCGGACACGAATGCGGGAGGCCGACATTCAACGCTAACCGCATACATCCGACCAACAGTTCGAACCAACTTCATGGAATTTGATCAAGCTAGGCGGATTTCATTCAAATTCGAATATAATTTACATTAACAGACGATATTTCAATCATTTTACTAAAGAACACTAAACCCTATATCAAATGAACACCTCGTAAGCTTGGCCACCATGTCCTGCCGCACCACCATTGACATACGTGCCATCGACGGCGGCGGTGTTGTCGTGCCTTATGCTCGCCGAGGAGCCACTCCGCCTCCTGTTGTGCGGTGCGAAGGGTCGACTTGGCCACTGCCGAAGGCACTGGCGGCACCGTGCCGGCGGCCTTGCTCCTGCCGGCGTTGGCAGAGCAGTCGCTAAGCGATCACTCCTCGCCATTCTTAGCGAGCTCGCTGTCAACACGGTGGTGGCCCCTGGCGGACGTCTCTGTGGTGGTGACGGTGCGGTCGAGCGCCCATGCCGCAGCGAGGTCTGTGTCGTTGGGGACCCATCCCGACATCACGTCCGTCTTGGCAAACGCGTATTGGTGACCGACATTGCGCCGGTTGTACCTTGCCTTCTGTCGCGTCGTGCGCTCGGCCTCGGACACCATGGCCCGAGAGCCGGAGGCACCGCCGTAACCACCGCTTCCCAGGTAGTGGAAGATGCGGCCACGTGTCTTGGAGATGTAATTCAATTGAGCTTTCCGAGAAGACTGCCAATGAGAGAAAATTCCAAGGTATAGAAAATAATAATCATCTTCCAGTTCTCGGTCAGGGAATCGATCACAACAGTTAACCTAATGAACCTCGGGTCCTTCTCTCACACACACTACATATGCCTCACATTAAGTATGGACAATTAGTACACCTTTATGGATGCATAGCACCTGTAATAGTGGAAGTTGGAATAAAACTATGGAGATTGCAAACCAGATAATGCATACATTTCTTACCCATTTGCAAAGATGGTTTGACTTAAAGTATAATTATTTTTTATGTTGGGAATAATTGATGCGGGTTGCTAATCAAATCATCACATTTGTGGTTTAGGCAATTATTATTGGGTAGGAGTATTATTGAGTTTTTCTTTCCCATTGCAACCCACGGGCATGTTTACTAGTAGTATATATAGGCGTATACCCCCGTGTAAACAATCAGCTAGATCAGAAATCAAAGCAATACAAAGGCTCGATACGGGCCTTTAGCCATCAAAATCAGTTTTCCTTTTCGTTCAGTTTCGCTTGCAAGTTCCGTCGTAGATCGAAGCGATCCTGTCGCTGGAGAGCTAGCTTCCCAGGCAGGTGCACGTACAGAAGTATACGGCGATACGTGCATGTGCTAAAGCACTGTTCATCGATTAACATGCTAGCTAGCTTGCTTGCTAGCTTGCACGTACAGGTTGCTTCGGTGGATTGGTTTAGCAAGATCAAAAGCCAACAGATCTGTTATATTGCCATAAACTGATTTTATACTACGCGAACATGAGGATCTTTTAGCAGTTAGCCATGTCAAAAACAGGATATATGTCTAACATCTAATTTGAGATGAAGTTGTCCTGCTCAATTAATTTATAGTTTTCTGGATGTTCTAGTTTTCAGCTTGGGAGCAAGTAGAAATACCTGATTTGATGCTCATGCTTCCAATTTTTTCACATTTCGCGAGAGCTAGCCATACTTCTCGATGACCTTGCCGTCTCCAACCCATCCGTGGGTATTTCAACTCCCCTTCTGTTTTTTTTTTAATTTTTCTGCGCACATTTGCTCTACTCTCACTTTGCCTGGTATGCTCTCATTTTCTTAGATTTAGATTTGCTTGTTCTATCTCCTCCCATTTTCTATTTGTTGTTCTTTTCTCTGTTTTTAATTTAGTTTTTTACATCCTATTTTATTTATTCTTTTTGGCTTTGACATAATGAATGGATTATTGCTTTATTTGGCCTTTATTATATTGTTTCCCATCTACTATATGGTTCACTTTGCTAGCTATAAAAAAAGCATTATGGGTTACTGCCTGGTGGACCTCTGAATATTTTTTCACCTCAGCTTGATTGACAAGCTCACCGGCAGGAAATGTAGTATGAGACGATTTTTTTTAAATTTCTCTAGCTTTTCTTATTGGTATGTACAGAAAGGACAAAGTCTTGTATACTTAATATCGAGTCTTATTCATCTGCATTTTTGGAATACCATTGAAAATCTTGAATTACTTTTGCTTTGATGGATAATCTATCACTAAACAGAATATAGCTTCCAGCCTTCACACATAGAGACTAATTTAGTACTTCGGTTTTGGGCTGTCCTATTTTCTGTGTGGTCGAACAGGAAAGCTAAATGTACAGTTTATTTGCTCGGCACCATTTATTGTGCCACATAGAAGTACATCTTTTTCTTATTTTTTCTAATGCAATCATCAATACCGTACCTTAGTTAACCTTCCCAATTTTTATTCTCTTTTTGGTCATACATTAGGATTATTATGGATTTTCTGAAGGTGGTGGTGGGGGTTGCACGGCATGTTCCGTCTGGTTTCAGGTGTGTGCTGCACCTGAAAAAAATTCTCGGGTTGTCTCTCTTCGTATTTTCACCTTAGTTGTGATATTTTATTTATTGCTAATCATTTGAGTTAGTGTACAATCATATATTTATCACCCATGGCTCCTTAGAGAGCTGGACATGCTTGGTTGGAGTCGTCGTCGTCCTGGTTGGGGAGATGAGCATGCTTATGCTTATCTAACATATAAAGCCTCCTAGAGTACCATGTCTATGAACTCATCTCCATGCTACTATCCTTCTATAAACTGGGGGTATCCATGTGTTTCTAATAAGGCATTTTCCATTCTTTCTTTTTCAGTTCTGTATCAGTAGTTCCGAGGAAGCACTCAACCTAGACGTCGCCCCTAAATCGTTGCTGCCACCGCTTGTAAATTTTGTGCCCCACCGAGGGCATTTTAGTCTTTTCAGCGGGCCAAAAAGGCAGGCAGCGCGGGCAGGAGCGAGACCACGCAGACTGCGTCTTCCCCACGAACCCTAGCCGCGTCCTCGCCTCCTCCTCCATCTGCGCCGCCTCCTCGCCTCCTCCTCCATCCGCGCGTCACGTCCTTGTCTCCTCCATCCGCGCGCCGCGTCCTCATCTCCTCCGTCCGCGCGCCTCGGCGGCGACCCCATGGAGGGCGGCCGGGTCAGAGCGGTCCCCCGCGTTCCTCCTTCCCCGCTCGGCGCTCTCTACTCCTAGCGCAGCTGCCGCCTCCCTCCGCTCTTCCCATCTCGCCAGAGCCGCCGCACCCGGAGGCGACCGGCGTCGCTCCATCTCGAGCTGCCCGTTCCCTTCTCTCCCCCGACGACCGGGAAGATGCTGATGTGTGTGCATCTTTCTTTTATTTGAAGAGGTGGCCTTTTGTGTGGCACTCAACTGCTATCCCAGGAAGGTAACTCTTTCCTGCTTGTTTTTTGATTTTTCTGCTCAATCCACGCTTTAGTTTATGTTTCTTGGTGTGCAATGTGCTCAATCTACCTTTTTTTTACCAATTTTGGTTGATGGTCGATCGAGAGGTGGTAGATACAGATGTAAGAAGAGGGGTGCATATTCTGGCTTACTACAGAAAATAACTCTATATGAAGATTAATTGTAAGGATGTGATGCTTCAAGGAAATAATGTGCATAATTAGGTCGGCTGCTTTTAATAGACATGTTGATATGGCTATTGCTTCCTTTCATGCTTCACCGGCGTCGATATTTTCTTTTGTATATTGATATCTAATCCCTACAAATTTTAGTCTCTTACCTTTTTTTGCTCTGAGGTCAGGTGTAGTTTTTCTTTTGTATGGCAAATGAAATAGATTCCTCAAAAAACATGAAAACGCTACTGAACTAGACTGATATGCTCATAATATGCTAATATGAGATTGATCAATTTACAGTGAAAAGAGATAGAAAAGTAAGTAATGGGGACCTCCTATTGTCCCGCGATGCCTGTTGGCAAACATAAGCAAGAACTACAGTAATGGTAGCAACAATTAAGTCCCTGGTACAATGGCGATATGCAATGCTTGAATTCTACTTTCATAGTCCGAGATACAATGTCTACTGTAGGTGTTGCATGTTATTACCTCTTCCAAATTAAGATGGACCTCGATTATTAGATGTTCTGTTTTGCAGGTTAATATAAGGTTTAGAATCTAAGACTGCTGTAAAAAGAAACATGTTTTGATTCGCTCACATGCAAACCCTCCTATTTCCATCCCTCAAACCTCGTGTAACATATTTCTAGCGCATATAGGTGCTTAGTTTCTATGTTTTCTACATTTTTGGAGTTTCCATAAATTTAGTTTGTGCTACGGATAATACATAGTAGTATATTAAGTTTGAATTCATGATCATGTTCTCTCGTCTGCTATATAGAATTTAGTTTGACCTGCATAAATCACTTGAAGAGAGGGATAAAAGGAGAGGGAGAGAGATGCATGTTGTGAAGGAGCAAGCCCATCAATTCTAAATATGATCCATGTGCTGAGAAATTTCTGTTTAATTCAATTGTACGGTTAGTACATTCATACTTGATATACAAGCAGTTTTGTACATGAAGAATGCATGTGCGGAGAGAGGTTTACTTAGGGCAGCTCAAATCCCATCTTGAGCTCTAATATCTCTGTTATTAATTTTGATTTGATTGTGTATGTTCACACAGCTGCAAGGTTAATTCACTGATCAGTACTTCAAACTTGATTGTTGAATCGTACTAAATTCCATACTCGGTCTTCCGGTGGCCTCCCTGGTGTGTTTCTCCCCGCATCATATTCCTCCAGCTACTAACCCTGTTTCCAGCAAGCTCTGTTGCCGTCAGAATGAGTCAATGAGGTTTGTTAATTTGCAGGGATGTGACATCTAAATATGTATTCTTGCCATCGCAGCAAAAAATTTGAGATATCTCATATATTGGCAAAGCTAATGCCTGAGAGGAAGCTACCAAACAAGCATGCTTTATATTTGGGGCGTGCAGGCTGAAAGGATCATTGGTAATTGATCCTATCAAAGGTAATTATTCATTCCAGGAAAGTGAAAGCTTGGGTGTAGCTACCAGAGTTCCATTGAAGAAAATGATAATATACTTGCAATGTATTTCACTTGATTGAAACGGTTTACTTATTTGTTGCATGCCACACCAACATTTTATTCCTGTAGGTAAAAATAAGAAAATGAGTGCTGATGTGTGTCACTCCAGTTAGTTTTTCCCCAGATTTCTTTGATATACTGAAATGCTTATATTCATTACTTTGTGCAACTTTGAAGGAAGGTGCGATCTCCAGCCTGAAGGAATGGCTGGTTGATTCAGCTATAGGAAGCAATCCTGTTCTGCGATTGATTGCTGGAATCATATTTATGCAAGAGCAAGACTACACACGAGGCTTTCAAGCACACACACACACAACGGAGGAACTCTTTACATGTTAGTTTTCTTTTTCCGTATGCCTTTAGATGGTTCAACCTTTCATTAGTGAATTGATTGTTGCAAACCCGTACTCAAGAGTGCCTTCTAAAGATGGTGTATATATTTCAGTTTTTTAGTATCCCACCCAGTAGCTCCCTCCGACGTTGTCTTTACATTATTTATTCTCTGTGAAATACCCCTTTTAGCTTTCCTGGCACATCATGTTGCTCTGTAAAATATTGTATCGATAATTTCCATTGCCATTTAGTAGTTCTGAACTTGGAGAGACTAACTCTAATAATATTCGGTAGTAGATGTTTTTCGTTCCTTTCAATGAACATACCGGTTCAAAAATTTAAGATATGTTTTGCTTAGTATAGCTAAAGGTTGGGAATCATTATAGAGAAGAAAAAGAAAAAAGGATTTTGCGCAAGATGAATGGACTCTTAATTTCTCATGCCGACTGTATCTGGTATTGCCACTGTAGGTTACACACTTCACCCAGTGCACCTATCTACATTCGTCTATTTTATTAAATGTAGAGGAGAAGAAACTTCGGTTGTGTCGTTCAATGTGTACCAGGATATCAGTATTCAGATCAGTGATTTTCAGTTCTTTGTGCTCTTGCTTCTATTTCAGTGTTTATATTTTGGAACTTAGTTAAGTAGATTAGTTTTGCCCATTGTTTTCTTTAAACACAAATGTCGTACGCATACTAGACTAACCACTTTGCCACACCGGAAGGAATTTTATAGGTCATGCAGGTCGATTCGGTAGTTAAAAATGCAATAATTTTACATATTATTCACGGCACTATGGGTTCAGATAATTTTATTTGTTAATGTTTAACTATTGCAATTCTTTATTAAGAAGATTATATGTATATACAGGCTGATTTTTATTTATCCATATACAACATCATGTCTCAGTTCATCATCTTCTGACACTGGAAGAGGATGCACTAAGTTATAAAGTAATAAAGTAAAACATGGATTTAACTTACTTGAGAGAAGATCTGTCCATCACATTGACACTGCTACGTACCAGACTAAAGTTCAACAAACGATCATTCATCATCTTCTGATCATGGTCTTTGCCGTTTATGATGCCAATTTTGGAGATACCGTTTGTTCAACTACATACTAATGCAGACAAGTTTTCCCATTCTTTTTTTCTTTTCCATTTGGTTAAGGACTATATATATAGTGTTACCTTAGTGGCAAATTTGTACGGTTCATAATAATCAATTTGTAGCCTAGCTTCCAACACTTGCTTACAGTGTCTTTCTCTCTGTCACCAGTACGCCGTGATGGAAAACGTTAAGATTCCAACAAAAGTTCTTCTGGATGCTATTATGCACTAGGTTGGCCTTCAAGCGCACAGGTTACTCAACAGACAAGGCAAGCACCATTGGTCTTGAGTCAAGTGTTCAGTTCTATCCATCTGAGTGCCGGTTGAATAACGGAAAGTATTGATGACTACACTCGGAGCAAGCCTTGTCGCGACGCTGCAAGTGTTGCCCCCTCCTCCCCAAGGGCAAGGTGAAGGAAGGTGCCTGTGTGGTTCTTCTGCAGCTCGCAGCGATCGAGGATTGTTGTGTCCAACTGCACAAGAATGCCAAGAAGTCCTTCTCGGAGACGTAAGCCACGACACATGTTTCTGCCATGATTTCCTTCAGTTGGATTTCGTGGATTTAGGTGTTGAAAAATTATGGGCTGTGGATGCAGGATTAAGGACATGTACAAGCACTACAACGAGAGATCTGGGTTGCTTTTTTGTGGTTTCCAAACTTGGAAATGTTTGTCTGAAAGTTAGTTTAGTTTTTTTTGTGGATTCACAGCTTCTCACATGTACCATCCTCTTAGACATTTAGGTTTCCAAAGAAATTAAATGAAGATATGGTGGTATGGTCTCAATAGTACAACTTAAAGCCTTTCATGTTTTATACTTTCGCTGAAATTTGCTCTTGAAGAATCATGTATCTATGTTAGATCCGGTGAGAAAAGGCGGCTTCCAAGCAGAGGATGCAGGAGTGTTGGCCACATTTGATTTTTGACTTGGGTGTCTAAATATTCTCACAATACTTGGCTCCCTTTCGGCCTTTGCCCCATTGGCGCAACGAGTCATCTAATTGATAGAACAGGGGAAACGAATTTGGCAGTTGCTGCTACATACAGATGCAAAGACAAAACCAAACTAATACTCACAAAGCAAAAAAACACGCCGGTAGAGTACATTAATCCCACTGTGGTTACTTAGATGGAACTGGTCGAGCTGGTTCAGTTATGCACCGAGCCGCTGCTCTCTCTCTCTCTCTCTCTCTCTCTCTCTCTCTCTCTCTCTCTCTCTCTCTCTCTCTCTCTCTCATCTGCCCTCAACACGCACCTACTTTATGTTTTTTTGTCTTTATTACCGAGTTGATTGCATGCTTTTGAGATATCCTAATGCAACTATGGTCTTTGTTGCAAAGTATTTTTTTCTGTGATATAGTGTTTGACTCACCATGTTACATAAGTGTAATACTTTTTACTTGATGTTTTTCACGTGACTAAATATATATATGTTGCATAGAAAAGTCGCTAGTGCATACGCTACATGGATGGTTGTGCATTACTGCATACACGCGACTATAAGATCGTCCGGCTATGCGATGGTGGTCCGTGTTGCTGCAAACTGGACATGCAATGTTGCAAGTCGGGCTGCTGCTATTTTTTTCGGCACGTGCAATGCATCGGTCGGCTGACACGCGGATGTGCTATTGGATGGCACGCACGATAGTCATCCGATCTGGGCTGCGTAGCCATTTAGACCACCGTTCGCAACACGACTCATGTTGCACTTGTCGTTTGCAACATGACCCATGTTGTGCTCGGGAGGTTTGCAACTGGGCGGGCATTGCAAACACTCAACGCCGCATAGTTGCGCTTGTCCAACATGCCCCACATTGAAGTTGCAACATCTCCCAAGTTGCAGCCGTCACCACACAACATAGCCCATGTTGTAGTCGCAACATAGCCAACATTGCAACCGTCGCAACATGTTTCCCTGCATGATCTCCCAAGTTGCACCCGTTGCTGTACAACATCTTCCACGTTGCAGCCCCAACACATCGATGCCCTAGGTACTATGGGTGTTGTGAATCGGGTTGGCCTCATGTTGCATAGCAATCAGTGTTTCTAAAACATCGTCTGTCAAATTGCAACGCTGCTGATATTCCCGAGACGCGAGGAATGTTGCGGTGGCAAGATCGACTCTGTTTTCAAAATACGAGAAATTTTGCAATGTCAACATCGGCTATATTTCCAAAACATGAGGAATGTTGTGGTGTCGTCCCATCCAACGACTAGCAATGTGGTGTCTCATGTTGCAAACATCCATCTGCAGTTCAACGAGTTGACGGGACACAGAACAACGAGTGTAACATGGCTCATGCTGCACAACATGATCCATATTGCAAATGGGCGGGTCAGCTAATGCAACCAGATCAGACAGCTCTCGTGCACCAATCGAGCGGCTCACGAGGCAAACGATCCGATCCACACTTCAGCCTACGTACTCGTAGCTCCGTCCGGCCAATTAACTACGGGAGTTTTGCTACCTAAAAAAAACTGTCATGCTGCAAGCCGAACCACGGGTGCTGCAAAAGCCGGTCGGCGGAGCTATAACGAACAATACGATCTCGTAAAATACCTGTTGCAACTTTGCATTTTTTCCTACTACTTCCTATATTGTACTGTGTGTACCTTATTTGTAATCTCGTGATTTTTTTTGTTGCATAAACACATTCGTCCTCTGTGTTTTTTTTCTATAAGATTTGTCGGTTTAAATTTTTTGTTGCAGTGTTTGTACGAGCCGCTGTAGAAACAGTGGTCACGAGCATGAGATCCAACGTGGCGACTCTCACATGCCCCTGCTGCGTAACATTGAGTTCACGTGTATGCGCGTGTAAAAAACGGCTGAGGGGCTGAGGGGACGGAGGGGACGGAGGTACTTAGTAGGGAAGTGAGGGGCTGAGGGGACGGAGGGGACGGAGGTACTTAGTAGGGAAGTGTTTGGGGACGGTGCGCCAGCCGAAGCGCTCGGCCGGTCTCTTCCTTTTTTTCACGCGCGGGACACGCTGGCACACGCGCGCTTAGTTGACCCAAATGTTTTTCTTTCTTTTTTTCTTTTTCTTTGCTTCTTCTTCCTTCCGCCTCCGCCTGATCCCATCTCACCTCCTCCATTGTAGCGCGTGGAGCAGCTCGCCGTCACCCATGGATGTAGAGGTTGCAGCCCCGCTCTCATTCCCACCTCCTTTTTCTTCCTTCTCCCTCTCTTCCCTCTTCCTCCTCCTCTCTTCCTCTTTTGTTGCAACCGGCGACAGGCAAAACGCCGGGAGGACCGAGGTGCCCGTGCTACAACCATGGCCACAGGGGAGGAGCTGCAACCGCGGTACTGGGAAAGTTGCAAACGGCGTTTCCCCGTGCTACAACCATGGACACAAAAGCTACATCCAGTAGATAAAAAAGCTTCAACCAGACAACGAAATGTAGGAAAAGTTACAACCGTTTTGACAAAAAGCTTCAACCCGCAGATGAAAAAGCTTCAAACAGAGATTGAGAAAATCCTCCTCGACGACGACCACGACGTCTCTCTGTGTGTTTTGTTGCAACTGCAGAGTAAAAAGCTGCAACCCTTTGTGAAAAAAGCTTCAAGCTCAGGTGAAAAAAGCTTCAATTGGCATGGTGGAAAGCTTCAATCCGCGAGAAAAGCTTCAACAGGCATAGAGAAAAGCTTCAACCGAGATAAAAAGCTTCAACCTGACTCGTCAATGGCAGCGAGCGGCGACGTTGAGAGCTGCATCGGCGACACGACAGTGCAGCGACGATGGTGGCTGCTAGGTGTTGCAACGACAGGGGGTGTCGGTGTGCTTCAAGACGGCGCCATTTTTTGCTAAAGGGGGGCTTTCTGCTGGACCGGGGGGTGAGTATGGATGATGCAACAGCGACGGGGATGGCGACTGGAGGCGACG
>NC_041389.1:592826466-592831168 GCF_002162155.2 Triticum dicoccoides | reverse complement strand
CGAGCTCGCGGATCGGGCGGCTAGGGCTTGACCGGCCCAACGATTGGGCCGGTGCGCCGGCGCAGATCGTTGCCCTACTTAGTATATAAGGGCGCATGAGCATGAGCTCGAGTC
This sequence comes from Triticum dicoccoides, assembly GCF_002162155.2. Classification (NCBI taxonomy): domain Eukaryota; kingdom Viridiplantae; phylum Streptophyta; class Magnoliopsida; order Poales; family Poaceae; genus Triticum; species Triticum dicoccoides. Next base: position 592,831,054 of record NC_041389.1, on the reverse strand, counting down.
CAGACTCCAGAGAGCTGCATCCCGGCTCTGCCACCAACCTCGCCGGCGCGCCCCTCCGCCACAGACCTCGCCGGCCCACTTCTCCGCCCCGCGCCTCCCTCCACGCCGCCGCGCCTCGCCCGCCGCCTCCACTCCGGGAGCTCGCCGCCGCCTGCCTCGCGCCCCAAGCGCCGCCGGAGCGGAGCCGCGCAGCCGCCGCTCGTCCCTGTCCTCGCCTCGGGCCTCCCCTTCACCGGCCCCGCTCCGGATCCGCCGTCCACGCCTCGTCGCCGGGCGCACAGCCCAGCTGTTCGAGGAGCAAGATCCCAGCCGTCCTCTACCCCTCGATGGAGCCAGAGACGTAGCTAGCATAGAAGCATTGGGTGCAAATGACACCAACAAAATTTTAGTTGATAACGTAGCACTTTACATGTACTTGATGCCTGAACCCAACAAGAAATCATGTTTGAACCCATTGGCTACCTAGCTGCATTAGACAAAAAGCCTTTTGAGTCCATATATTCAGTGCAAGTGTGCAAGCCCAAATAAAATAGATCAATTTGGTAGCTCGCAGCTGTCTAGACACATGATCTTCAGATTGAGTTGCTTCACCGCCGCAATGGACAGAAGTAAATAAATCTATTTTTGTGAATGGAAAATAAATCTGAATACTCTCGTCACCTTCATCGCCCTCATGCTGACATACGGCATATGTCAGCGGCAAGCCGGCATAGAAAATATCTGTATTATCTCTCTCACCGCCCTCACGCTGGCAACCGGCAGCGACAAGCCGACAATTGCTATTCAAAATATTATTATACGCGATAGCATATCCTGTCCCGCTTGTATAAGTTTTATCCAACCTTAATTATATGATAGCTTTTTCGTCAAACCTTGATCTACTCCCTCCGTTTGTAAATATTTATCTTTTTAGAGATTTTAAATGGACTACCACATACGGATGTATATAGACATATTTTAGAGTGTAGATTCACTCATTTTGCTCCGTATGTAGTCACTTGTTGAAATCTCTAAAAAGACAAATATTTAGAAACGGAGGGAGTAGTATGGAACAACATTTTGCAAAAAGGATGGTCATTATATCATGATAAATATAGTAAATCATGTACTTCAAGGCCACCCTTATAGGCAAGCAAACAAATGATGCGCTACTCCTAGTCCCACATAGCCTTTTATTCAGATAGAATCTGGTTTAAATTAATTATCATATTACAACTAATCCAAAGGGAATTCCAGAATACATAAAAAGTTTTAATAAAGTAAGATTGAGATTAGGAGAAGAGTTATGTGTTGTCTATAGTGTGAGGAGCTTACTAAACTGGCTGAGTTTTATCGAGATGATTTTGATTCAGATAAACTGCATGATGTTGGTCCTGATGGAATTACCGATATTGCTAAATTAATGGTGCAAGGCAAGTAAACATACTCCTTTTACTTTGGTCTATCAACCTGTAAAGCTAGTATTGATATTGCCAGTTTTCATGGAATTAATTGACTAGTGCTTTTGATATATGATTGTTGTCAACAAAATATGTAATAAAATGGGTGATCAATCAAAGAGTGGTTTTCTAATTTGCTAATGGATGAGAGTTTCATTACTATTAGTAAGTAGTAACGATGAAAGATCAAAGAAACTTGGAAATGACAGTGACTCTACATGTTCCGCTTAATAGTACTTATTTACAACTTAAGAAATTAACATGTCATTTTGCTTTTTTTTACAAGGAATACCTTATCTAACTACATATGAAAGTACAAATTTGTGCGTTTGACTACTTTATTTGAAACATTTGAAAAGGGTTTTTATGTTTTCATTCAACTGATATTTATTCATCATGTAGTTTTATGTAATAATTATATGCGGTATGCTATTTCAGTTCCTTATGTTGTCCTTTGAGTGTTAGTATGAGGTTGTAAAACTAATCTGAGGTAGACCTATGTACATATCATCCGGGGGAGGGGGGGCATTAGCCCCCACCTTGGATAAGTTGGTCAGATTTTGGGAGAGCTTACCTGGATTTATTAGCACCCTCTACCACCTCAGACAATCGTTAGTTCATGTCCAAATCCTTAGTGAACCCATTGGCAAAACTTCCTGGCTCCGCCCCTGGATGGAGCTCTTCGGAAGTGGTAACGCCACCACCCTTCTACATTGCTTTGCCACTATCTTGCTGCCGTTTTTCCTTTCAATCTGATGAAAAAACCTCTTGCTGACTTTGGGGGAGCGGTCTTTGGCTTCCTGGGAGTCTGTTAGAGGTGTTTTTCTTTTTTCCTTTGAGGTAAACTTGAGATACTTTGGTCCTGGTGGATGAATCAGGAACCTACGTGGGTTATGTGGTGTTGGTTTCGTTTCTATGAAATGGAACCGGGGGCTCCCCTTTGATCGAAAAAAAATCCTCTTGCTGCCCCTGTTTCTGGTTTTTCAAACCTCTTGCTGCCCTTGTTTCAGATTTTTCAGTTGAATCTGATGAAAAACCCTCTTGCTGCCCTGTTTCTGGTTTTCCGTTGAATTTGGTGAAAAAACCTCTTGCAGGTAGTTTTGGCCCCGTGGGGACCCAGCTGCTGTGTCTGGGTGCCTTCATCGCCAGTATCGCCGTGACGGGGATGAAGATCGAGCAGGAGCCCAAGTCCTCGACGTTCACTCTCCCCTCCAAGTGCGTTGCCGGGCATGAGGTGTATGACGCCCTCTACGTCTCATGTTCCGCGGCCTTGGTGTGCTGCGCTGGGCAGGCTGGCTGCGTCACGCTTGCCATGTGGACGCTTCGCGGCAAAAAAACGGTGGATGAGCTGCCAGCATCGACTGTCAACTGGTGCCGTGGCTTCATGTTTACTGGAGTTGTCTGCTGCTTTTTCTCCTTGCTTTGCTTCATCTCTATCATCGACAACTTTCTTTTTGCCAAGGTCGCTGTGTTTAAGTGTTTTCTTGTCTGCCATGGGCGGCCAAGCTCCTCTTCATAGTTAGTCACGTAGCTCTAGGTCTTGTTGGCTCGGCCATATGCACAGCTGGAGGGTACATTAGTATTCGTTGCACCTACGCCCACTGCATATCGCCGATGAACTGCTTTGTTGATTGTGTACTGTAGCTGTGCTGTAGCTGTGCTGTAGCAGCATAGGGCTAATTGTAGTACTTGAAAAGGGTCTGACTATGTATCATTAGATTATCACATCTAAGAAATTAACAACCTACCAATGGGCTATGGAATCTTTGATGACTACAAAAGGGATTCCAGCATTTTATACACAAACATTGAAAAATAATAAAATATTCCAAACGAAATGAAAATATTTCGGTCACCCTCAAAATGATTGAAATATCGCAAAATTTCAGAAATTTCGTCGAGATTCAAAACTATGAGGGTACATATGAAGTAACCACGTACTGACAGCAAGAGATTCTAGTCTAAACGTTGTCGTACCAGGAATTTATCCTCCGAACATATTGAATCATACGTTCACCAACATACTCGCCCAACTAAATTACAACAAAAATAAGCGACAAAAATGTCTCATTTCACATATGATGTACAAATTCATTAGAGATTTCTCCCTACTTTCCCTGAACAGCCCAGATCATCACCCCTTGTAGGCCCACTCCAGCTGGACAACCAACTCCATCTAGATTCCAGATTTTCCTTTTCTTAGAACAGAGTCAGGTATCTTCTGTAATACTCCCTCCGTTCGGAATTACTTGTCGCAGAAATGGATGTATCTAGACGTATTTTAGTTCTAAATACATTCATTTCCGAGACAAGTAATTCCGAACGGAGGGAGTAATAACCAAAGAATCAAGTCAGGTGGCAGATCATCACAAGAGGCAAAAGTGTTCATCATATACAAACAGGTGACCCAAAAAATGTGTTACCAATTCATACTTTTTGCAACTTAATTTTGCAGGTGACCCTAAAAAGAGCTCAGCATACTTTTTTGCTAGTGGCAGATGGTTTTTACATGACAAGATAACAAGTTGGTTTCTTTCCGGGTATTACAGTTATTCCAGATTCCAACACAGCGAAACAATAAAAGCTTGGGTATTATTTGAATCCTGATGTGCAGTCTTGACTTGGTCACAAGTAGGGTAAGGAAAACAACGTGCCATGTTCTTTTTTGAGAGAGAGAGATAATGTGCCATGTTCTGATGTTCACGTGTTTCAGAGCCATATATAGCATAGTTATAATATCTTAGTTCAATATCAATTAGAAGTTCAGGTTTGGGAGAGAACGACACTTTCCCCAATAGGTGATACAAAGAAATATAATGTTTTGGTCTAGACTATAGAATTCAAAGAAATGCATATCATCCCTTGACAGAACTTGGCAGCAAAGCTTCTGTAATTATTTCTCAGTGACAAGTTATTGAAAAAGAGAAGTTGAACATTCCAAGCAAATACAACTATGTCAAACACTAAGCAACTAAGTCAACAGGAAGTAAACAAACGCAGACATCGATGCCCTTTAGGCATTCAGGAAAATATTTCGAGCTAAATGGTGTTAATATCCCTTAAGCAAATATCTGAATTTTTAAAATAGAGTGGTTTGTGTATGACCGTCAACCACACCAGCCTGTCTGAACCTGGTCTAAAAAGAACGA
>NC_041389.1:592813300-592826110 GCF_002162155.2 Triticum dicoccoides | reverse complement strand
GTACGAATATATTGGACGTGCAACAGAACCAAAGCAGAAAACCAAGAGTTGTGCTTCCAACTTGTACTCTTTGTGGTACATAGGAGGAGAGCTACTTCCATGCAGCGATGACACATACAAAGGCTCTCATGCTCTCAGGGTCGAGCTAAGAAAATTTTGGAAGGTTCCACTGAAGTAGCAGCTGGACTACTCAGGCCATGACTAGGTCCTTGTGCTGTTGGACAGCGCCCTACTTTGGTCGAGTGCTTGGCACCTACAAAATGATGTGTTTTTCTCGAAAGTGAGTGCACCTGTGGTTTCCTTGGCTAACTTACTCATGAGCTAGAAAAACACACTCCTCCAAGGTATAAAGTTGGGAGAAGCAAGAGACTGCAATACGAAAAAACCTACAGTTCAATGATGAAATCAGTAAGAAACTGATAAGAGGAAACACAAGATATTGTAGCCCAAAATCCTAGACTGGTTATTATGTTAAGAGCATCAAGAGGAGTGACCATAAACTTGTCCATATTAAAGGAAATATACAACCGTTTCAATTAACTGAAACCGTAAACTAACCAACCAATGTAGCCAATCATCTTTTAATTTGTCAAGTGATAAATTCCTATTCTACCATGATGAGTAATTGTGCAGAACAACAGGACAAATGACACTGGTGGAAATGTGAACTGACCGATAGATTGTTGCCAAGAATCAAAGCAAAATGCTTAACCATGAATCAAGTGCAATAGAGTTCTAATTTTAAAAACAAAAGTATCCACTTGTATCAAACCCTTACTGGTGGGTGTAAGAAATATAATGTTTTGGTCTGGACTGTAGAATCAAAGAAACACTTGTCTTTCATCAACCAGTCGAGCACACAATCAGGAATCCCATATACAAAAAATAATGAAAATCAACAATCATTTGTGTTACTAATTTCCATTTTTCACAACTTAATTTTACGGTGACTTCTAGTACAGCTATTTAATATTCCAACACAACAGAATGATAAAAGCTTGAGCATTATCTGCAACCTGATGTGGAGCATAAAAACATCCTTGAGCAAACCTAAACGAAACCATAAACCAGCAAATACAGGGATACAAAACAGCTCTATTCGAACAAGCATAATACTTTCATGTCTTAACAGAAAAATAGCCCAACTATCTCTAGGCATATAGTGGCCTCTAGTGATCAGAAATGATCTAGCGCCCCAGATTTCATAATCAAACGTTTACGTGTTCTGGACATTCATTCAAACTAATCCACACCTTCCATAACTCGCCCCCTATGACCCCCAGATTTCAGGCTATACCCACATGATCGCCAATATCAGGATCAACATGAGCATGTGCATTGTGTAACATACATGGAGAACACAATCTCTGTAGCAATATCCTACCTTCTTGAGCACAGCATTCGTTTCATCAGCGTAGTCGATATTTAATGCAGCGTTCAGGTTACGAGCAGCTTCCTCCGACTTGCCGAGCATAGCATTAGCCAACCCATGAGTTTTGTGCCCTTTGCAGACTCTGGGTTGATCTAAAAAAAATACACACAAGGACATGTCAGTTTAAGAGCATCCTGCTTACAATCAATAGAATTGTCGCATACTTGACCCAACCCTTTATACTCCAGAAATTAAAAAAATTGTCTCTAGACCCCAGTATGGTGCAAGGAACAGAACGAGTAGAAGTAAGCAACAAAAGGGGAACAAACGTGGCACCTCTGGCGGAGCTCTCACATCGCAGATGGCAGCAGCAGGCTCCTTCATTTTGATAAACATAGATGCTGCACAAAACAAAAGGATTCCACAACCCAGTTAAGTTCTACTAGTCACATGGGCAGTAGGTAAAGGTAAACCATCCATGAGTGGTTGTTGATAGTGAATTTATCCAACATAAGGAACACTTCTGAACAACAACAAAATTAGACAAGGTTACTACCTTATCACATTGCTTCCATCGCCATGCCCTTGCATCAGGGCTCCCCTCGGTCACCTCGACTGAAGGGTCTCTCACCTGCCAAAGAAAGTCCTCGGTCACCTCAACCGAAGGGTCTCATCTGCCAAAGAAAGTTGGTAGGGTTCAGTCCACTCTGATCGGGCGATGGACTAAGAATAGAGAGATGCTACTATTTGAAGAAGTAAGCGTGCACTAGAGCATATTACCAAGTCACTAGGCTATTAAGAACTAGACTAGAGCGAGGCAGTGAGGTCTGATAAATAGAAGAAGCAACAATTTGGTTCGGCAAATTCTCTTGATTCGTTCGAGAAATTCTTGATCAAATGTTTAGAGCAGGTCAATTCCTTTTATTTGCTAGGACAAAAGTCAGAATAATTGATATGTCCCTAGGTTAGATTAAACTAAATCAAGTTTAAGGGGGAATATCATTCTTTATCATGACAGGAGCATAACAACACATATCTCACAATTCAGACAGATGTGCTAAACTCATGACTTGTGTTGTGTCAGCGACAAAAAGGCATGAGTCCATTCATGCGTCACTCCTAAGTCTGAACATATGTCAGGTTCTAACAGTTTGCTGCAGAGGTATTTAGTCGGTGTATGAGTGGTGTTGGCATCACAAACTCCTTAATCCTTACGGACCTCTACGAATGTATTTCACAACATGATTGAAGTGAACCAAAACAAGCTTATATATTTCTGAATGGTAAAGTGATTTTACTGTTAAACTGAATATATCTCTGAAAGTCCTCGTTTTTGGCTGGATTTGAAGTATTTTTTCCCCAATAAAGGCTGGATTTGTAGTGTCCAGAAATAGTGGATTCTCGAAGCTTGCATGCATCATACGGGGGTCATGACGTGCATCTAAAGGCTGAAAAGATCATGACTTTTGTCACAATATCCCATATGTTTCTAGGTGTGTAGTCATGTACATTCATCACTGTTGCATTAGATAAATATGTGCATGTCTAGATGGTTGCCGAAGCGGTAAGAGTAACATCCTAATATTTTTGGCTGGGTTTGAAGTGTCCAAAAATAGTGAATTCCAGATGCTTACACAGACGCTCTTTGGAATTGTTGGATGACTTAAAAAAATCAGGGGTTCTTTCAGAAGTTTCAAAATGCAAGACCCGGTCTGAATTTTATTATAAAGCCATGTTCAAGCTTTGATCATAAAATTCTTCTTCAATGTTTCTGAATGGTTGTTGCAAAAACAAAACCAAAAGAAAAATATTTTTAATAAAAATATAATGTTGTCAGATTAATTGTTGTTCAAAGATTGAATTTGGACAGTAAAAATTTGTGTTCAATATTTTAGACCTTGGGAGTGGTGCTCAACTCTGGAAGTTATAGGAGACAGAGACATTGTGATGTGTTGTGGCCAGCTATGCAAAAATGTCATGCCACAGCAAAAGGAAATTATCAGCGACAAAAATTCATTCATTCAGAGAAGAGGAATTATCAACCGCAGGAAAACAACTGCATGTACATCATTCATAGCTCAGAAGGATGAACTGACAGGGTCAGTTATTTATTCAGAGTTTACAGTTCAGTTTAGTCTGTAACATAACATAGATAGTACAAGAAACGTTATATGAATGCAAGCAACACTTATCAGTTATTCATTACAGCAAGAAGAGATAAGATGTTTAGCAGCTACGAAGGCAACGTGGTACTATAACTAGGTGGCATAAGTGAGATTGCTTACGTGCAGCTAAACTGATATGTATCTCTACGTGATGTAGTTATCATCCGTATCTATCTCGCAAGGAAGGAAGGAAACGAATAGAATCGATGAGTGTGTGAGCACCAAAAGGAAAGGTTTTTTTTTTTAATTGTGGCCAGCTCAGCCCCTTCTCATGCAACTGCAAGTATGCTTTACGTCACCATGTATCAATCACCGCTAGTTCATCAGTGCTACAAATTGTTATTATAGCCACGTCAAGAATGATAAAGTTGCTGCCTTGGCGCAGTGGTAAAGCTGCTGCCTTGTGACCCTGCGCAAGCGGGAGCTACATGCACTGGGGCTGCCCCCTTTAGCCACGTCAAGAATGATCACTACAACTACAACTACAGAGAATCAACTTTATATAGCCAAGGCACGTACCCAAGATCCCATTATGTTTTTATTAATCTTCTTGTTGTGTGTGTGAGATGCGGAAACGTCTTACCCAATCTAGGGCGACGTGTTGCGTGTTATATAGACAGGGTGCGAACCTGATAGCGCGTACAAGAGTTTGTTGGAGATTACATGGAGATTACAACTTGGAAGGAAAGAAATACAGGAGATAAGGAACTAGCTAGTTACAACAGAACATATCTGCGCCTAACTATCTATCTATCCAACGACCATGAATATCTCCTGCAGATGTCGATCTCCTGTACCTGAATAACGTGTTTAACACCCTCCCTTAATCACAACTTCATCAAGTTGAGATTATGTTTGAAGTCTTCAAAACTTCTTGTAGGCAACGGTTTTGTGAATCCATCTGCAATCTGATCTCTGGAATGCACAAACCTAATGTCAAGTTGCTTCTTGGCAACTCTTTCTCGTACAAAGTGAAAATCTATCTCAATATGCTTGGTTCTTGCATGAAAGACAGGATTAGCAGATAGGTAAGTGGCACCAAGGTTATCACACCACAAACATGGGGCTTGGGTACCTTTGACACCAAGTTCCTTCAACATGGATTGTACCCATATAATCTCAGCTGTAGCATTCGCTAATGCTTTGTACTCTGCTCCTGTACTGGATCTGGAAACAGTAGCTTGTTTTCTTGCACACCATGAAATCAAGTTAGGACCAAAGAATACTGCAAAACCACCAGTTGAGCGTCTATCATCTAGACATCCTGCCCAATCAGAATCTGAGAAAGCACTAATAAGTGTTGATGGTGACTTGCTAAAATTGAGACCAAGATTGAGAGTATTCTTGACATATCTGACTATACGTTTTGCAGCAGTCCAATGAACTGTAGTGGGTGCATGAAGAAACTGGCAAACTTTATTAACAGCAAAAGATATATCAGGTCTAGTGAGTGTCAAGTACTGCAATGCTCTTACTAGACTTCTGTACCTTGTGCTGTCATCTTGATTTAAAGGTTGCCCTTCTATAAGAGACAATTTTTCTGAGCTTGATAATGGAGTAGGTGAAGGTTTACAACCTTGCAAGCCAGCTTTCTTAACCAGATCTGTTGCATACTTTTCCTGAGAGAGATGAAGTCCATCATCATGTTTCTTCACCTCAATTCCCAAAAAATAATGCAAGTTTCCAAGATCCTTGAGTGCAAATTCTGACCCAAGATCCTTCAAGAGTCCTGTTATGGCCTCATCTGAAGAGCTTGTGATAATAATGTCATCAACATATATGAGAACAAATATGTGTGTGTTGTACTTATTGTAAATGAACAATGAGGTGTCAGACTTAGAAGGAATAAAGCCAAGAGTTTGCATTTTGTGACTGAGACGAGAGTACCACGCCCTTGGAGCCTGCTTTAGTCCATATAATGACTTGTCAAGCTTGCACACATGAGAAGGTGCATTCTTGCTCAAAAACCCAGGAGGTTGCTTCATGTACACTTCCTCTTCCAGAACACCATGAAGAAACGCGTTCTGTACATCTAGCTGTCTTAGACTCCAGCCCCTGGAAACAGCAATAGACAAAACCAGGCGAATGGTGGCAACTTTTACAACAGGACTGAAGGTGTCCTCATAGTCTATACCATAACGCTGTTTAAGCCTTTTGCAACTAGTCTTGCCTTATAACGATCAATAGTTCCATCAGATTTTCTTTTAATTCTGAATACCCACTTGCAGTCAATGAGGTTTTTACCTTGCTGTGGAGGAACCAAATGCCAAGTCTTATTTTTCTGTAATGCCATGTATTCTTCATCCATGGCCTTTTTCCATTTTTCATCACCAAGTGCCTCTTCAAGCGTGTGTGGTTCACCAGGTTCACCTGTGGAACAGACCAACCCATATTTTGTTATATGCTTGTAATTAACAGGTTGGATTACCCCTTTTTGTAGTCGTGTGCGGTGTTGGGACGATGTTGCTGAAGCTTGTGCCACAGAAGATCCCGTGACATGCACCGAATTTGCTGTTGCAGTTGATCCCGAGGTGGATTCTGCCGCAGAACCAGCCGGATCCACCTGAGCTTGATCTTCTGTGGCAGCCGAACGAGTGTTGCATGGCGCAGAAGAACCAGCCCTGCATGCCTCATCATTGTCGCATGATGGCGCATCAGCACGGGGTTCCGCACCTGTCCCCATGCCTGTCGCCGCGCCTGTGGAGCGGGCCGCTTCGCGCCGCTTGTAGCAAAGCGGCTGGACCGGGAACCGCGTCCCAGTGGAGCCACCCGAGGGCCGCCAGGTGTCGATGCCGGGGCCACTCCCGCCCGAGCGCCCGACCGCACCTGTCGAGGGAGCCGACGCGGATTCGGAGGCGGATCGCCCTGGCCCGCATGGCGCACCTACAAGCGGTGGTCCCGAGGATGATGCGCCTGACGCGTCTGACGGCACGGATCCCAGGGAGGATTTGCTCCCTGCGCCTGGACACATGCGATACGGCTCTGTTGGGGCGATTTCTTCATCATTTTGGCCCTGGTTTTTTCTGTATGTTCTCCTGCATCACCACAAGGCTCATACATGGGATTAGTCAATAGTTGATCATCACAGTTATTACCCCCTTGATCAAGGCCGGTGAGATGAGGAGACAAGAGAAGGATTTCTTTGCGAAGAAGGGCTCCGGCGTTTGGGTGTAGATCAGAAAAAGGGAACTTTGTTTCATCGAAGACCACATCACGGGAAATATAAACACGACCAGTGGCAACGTCAAGGCATTTAACACCTTTGTATTGGGCACTGTACCCAAGAAGTACACACTGTTTTGACCTGAACATAAGCTTCCTATTGTTGTAGGGACGGAGATTCGGCCAGCAAGCACAGCCAAAGACACGAAGGGATTTGTAGTCTGGCTTGGTGTTAAGAAGCTGTTCCATGGGAGTTTCATTGTGTATGACACGACTAGGAAGCATGTTAATGATATGCACGGCGGTCAAGAAGGCTTCGTCCCAAAATTTAAGGGGCATAGAAGTACCGGCTAGGAGAGCAAGACCAACTTCAATAATGTGGCGGTGCTTGCGCTCAGCCGATCCGTTTTGTTGGTGAGCGTGCCGACATGACACGTGGTGTGAAATGCCAAGAGTTTGGAAGAAGGAATTCAACTTTTCGTATTCCCCTCCCCAGTCCGATTGGACAGCAATGATCTTACGGTCAAACTTGCGTTCTACTAACGCTTGGAAATTCTGAAACACTTGGAAAACATCGGATCTTTTCTTAAGAAGATAAATCCAAGAGAATTTGCTGTAGTCATCGATAAAACTGACATAGTACGTGTGTCTACCAACAGAACTAGGGGCAGGACCCCAAACATCTAAGAAGATTAATTGCAAAGGTTGAGTAGACACACTAGTAGAGATAGGGTATGGCAATTGATGACATTTTGCTCTTTGGCAAGAATCACAAATAGTTTCAGTGTTACGCTCTGCAACAAACGGGAGCTTATTCTTTCTAAGCAAACGTTCAACCAAAGAAAAAGAAGCATGTGCTAAGCGATCATGCCATCGTGTGGAAGATAACTTGATGGCACTGTAGACTTGTTTATTGAACCTTGAACACTCCGGAAGCAACGGGTAAAGCCCTCGAACACATCTACCTCGATAGAGTACTTTCTTCGTGACCTGATCCTTGATCAAAAAGAAGAAGGGGTGAAACTCAAGGAAGACATGGTTATCGATGGCAATTCTATGGACAGAAAGAAGATTCTTATGAGCACTAGGGACATGCAAGATTTTCCTAAGGTGTATTTTGCGATGAGGGGTATGTATAACTGAATGACCAACGTGACTAATCCTCATACCTGCACCGTCGGCAGTGTGAATCTGATCCTTGCCATGGTACTTCTCACGGAGAGTCACCTTTTCCAGCTCTCCAGTGAGATGGTTGGTGGCGCCGCTGTCAAGGTACCAGTTGGTGTCAATGCCGTAGGAGCCGTCTGCTGCTGCCGCGACCTTTTCATCATCTTGGGAGTCTTCCTCGTCCTCGTCATAACGGTACCAGCAGTCCCTGGCAGTGTGACCAGTTTTGCCGCAGATCTGGCACCACGGAGCATTGGGACAGGTCCTGCCAGGGCCGCCACCGCGACGGCCTCTGTTGCCAGATCGGCCGCCTCCGCCGCCACTGGTGTGACGTGCACCACCTGACCTCCCCTTGCCACGAGAAGAAGCACGATAGCGAGAGCCACCACCGCGCCCACAGGTAGCAACGTTGGCTGAAGATTTGAAGCCGCCACCGCCCGATCCGTGGAACTGCGCCATGCGCTGTTCAAAGTTGCTAAGCATGGAGAAGATTTCATCGAGGGAGGCGGGTGTGACGCGCGCGTCGAGTGCCGAGACGAGGGGCTGGTACTCCATATCCAGCCCATGCAAGATATACGAGATGAGCTCGTCATCCTAGATTGGTTTGCCGGCGGCGGCGAGCTCGTCCGCGAGGCCGCGCATGGAGGCGAAGTAGGTGGCGGCGCTCTGGTTGCCCTTCTGTGCGTTGATGAGGGAGGTGCGGATGTTGTTGACGCAGCTCAGCGACTGCGACGAGTACATGCCCGCCAGCGTCGTCCAGAGCGCCTGCGCCGTGGTGACCGTGGTCACCGTGACGAGCACCTCCTTGGAGAGGTTGCTCAGCAGATATCCGAGCACCTGCTGGTCCTCCCTGACCCATAGTGGGTGGAGAGGGTTGGGCTCGAAAGTCTCCTTGCCGTCCTTGTCCTTGGCGGCGAGAAGCTTGGCCGGCTCCGGCGAGGTGCCGTCAACATAGTTGAAGACACCGGCGCCACGCAACTGCGGCGTGATCTGTGTGCGCCATAGCACGTAGTTCGTGCGAGAGAGTTTCTCAATGACCTGCCCATTGAGGCTAGGGTGAGATGCGCCGGAGGAGGAAGACATGGTGTAGGGCACGATTGGAAATCGGGAGAAGCTAGATGGGAAGTAGGAAGGCTCTGATACCATGTGCGAGATGCGGAAACGTCTTACCCAATCTAGGGCGACGTGTTGCGTGTTATATAGACATGGTGCGAACCTGATAGCACGTACAGGAGTTTGTTGGAGATTACATGGAGATTACAACTTGGAAGGGTAGAAATACAAGAGATAAGGAACTAGCTAGTTACAACAGAACATATCTGCGCCTAACTATCTATCTATCCAACGACCATGAATATCTCCTGCAGATGTCGATCTCCTGTACCTGAATAACGTGTTTAACATTGTGAACAAAGGATCTTGTCCGCACAACCTAGACTCCTACATGGCAGCGACTTGATCAATCAGGTTGTTGCTATGTTCGTCCACCCGTGCCGTGGCATTTCGATCGAGTCGGCCAGTCAATCATTGTGTTGTGGCATGTCACCAAATCAGGTGGTGGATGTGTAGATGAGATGTTTATTTAGATCTAAGCAAACAACATGGTACTGGTACAAACTAGGTGGCATCAGCGAGATTGCACGTGCAACTAAACTGATATGCATCCAAAAAGCGATGTGTATTCATAAATTGCAAGTGTTGTCCAGAAGAGATCTGGGGGAGAGAAGGGTCTCTCACCACACCACGTACTGCCGCTGGAGAGGAGGCAGGGGCATGCGGAGGGATGTTGGCCTTTGCTTCTCCACCTACTCTGATCGCTAGGAGCGCACCATGGCTGCGGCTGCCGTGGGGTCGGAGCTCCATGGCTGGCTGTACAAAAATCAAGAAAGCAACAAGTCAGACGGACTTTTCTCCTATTTTTTGCAGTTGCGGCTACTGACTAGACCTGAACCTTGAGATAAGGTTGTTTCCATGGCCATATTGTACTACTAGATTTTAACTCAAAATACAACGTGTTGCATCATAGTTCAGTTACATTAAGAGTTAGTATTAAATCCAAGATGAAAACCCCGTGAATCTCACTCAATAGGTAGGCACACAACATTGTTTACAGCAGTCAGCTCAGTGGACCAATGACACCTAGGATTTATTTCGTGTTTACAGCAAAATTGCAGTCATCTCAGCGTTGCAAGGGTAGCACAACGCACTAATAGTTCACATGTATAATTCTCATCATCATTATGGTCAGACAAACAGAGCAGGCAGTGTAGATGGATACATGGATTCGTTGTTACCATACTTGATGCAGTCAGCGAGGGGAGGAAGATAGGATCGGAGGAGAAGTTGGAGGTTCCCCTGCAGTGGTACAATTTTTTCAGATAGAAGAATTAATCGTCAATCAAGCAAACAGGAAGAGAATCAAAGAAAATTGATGATGTTGGGAAACAGTACGTGTATGCAGATGCAGTGGCCGAGCTCCCTGCGCACCTGAGTGACCAAGATGGAGTCGAGCATTAGCAAAGCGATTGACCTGAACATGTAAATAGTTAGGATTTTGTTGCAAAATGTGAACAAATTGACTAGATTTTTTTCAAATCATTCTTCATCAAAAACACGGGGGTAGGATAAACACTTCGATTAACAATTAAGCTTTAGACAACACTGACTACACAGTTTTTCTAAAAGGATATTAAGCTTTCAGCAACCATCATGAAACAAGAACAAGTGCGCAATTTATCCGAGGACAAATCATCAAGCCATTCAAAGAACCTGGAAGATAATCGCTTAGATTAATGTTCAAATTAAATACAGCATAGCATTAGGATTCTCCAGTAGATTGTCTTTGACTAGAGAGTTTGTTGCTTCAGTCTTTCTAGAAGGATATTTAGTTTCAGCAACTATCGCCCAAAGCAACAAGTGCAAAATTCATCAGAGAACAAATCATCTAAGGATTCAAAAGAACCTAGAAGTTTTGGCACACCGAGCTTGTCACAAAACTCATTGCAGAAGTGGTTGTAGTTCCTTGAGAGGAGCTCGTATGAGGCTCCCGGTCATTCCCAGCTGACCTCCCGCACTATTTGGTTCACCATGAAGAGAGAGCAGCTTGTCTTCCCCAACACAATGGACTCGCGGAACGTGTACATGGGGGCAGCTGAAAACCCCGCTGCCGTTCGTGCAGTAACCAAATGGCCTAGTAGTGACACACGGAGTTAGTAAATAACCAGTCACACATCTTACCAAAGAGCCTCAAGTGCTCGATATTAAAACCATGGATTGAACATTTATTAAACCATTAACCAATACTCTATTGCAAATACTACCGCTCGGATGGTCAATACTCTTACTATGTACAGTCTGTGTTCTGAATGATGAAATTTCGATAAGTAGCAGCAAGTAGATCAATACTCTATTTCCAAAAATGACAGGAATATGTTTCGATTATGTGATCTTTGATGCGTGCATTGAGTGGCCTTGTCCAGATTTCAAAACTTGTGCTACCATTTCCCTAGATTCTTTTTCTGCAAGAAACGTAATTCATTCAACCGAACTGTCCGAACAGAGAACCTCACGTTAAGAAAATGTTCCTGAATTTCTAAAAGATCTCATGCTGAGGACAGACTGGATTTGCAAATTGCGCCGCGCAAAATTATCTCATGTCAAGGTAATTTAGAGGCATTTTAAGCATCTGCAACCTTTTATTATCATTCTGAACATCAAATTGGAGAAGCATCCTATACAACGAGTTTACAAATAAACTCAAACCGTGATGTAACTTGCATTGAAACTCATAAGACTTTGTGAAAGCTGAACAAACTCCAGCCGATGCAACAAAATGTGGCATACAGCTAAACGAGGTCCAACTAATTAAGTCCATTCGAAAGAACCCTGAACAAGGTTGGAGCGTGCATGCTGTCTGCACCACAAGAATTCCAGTCAGCTCATCGCAAATAGCACATTCTGTAGCAATAGACTGAAGGCGAGGGAAGGAAGATGTTTCTGAGTTCTTTTAGTTGCTGCATTGTCTAGTCTACCTTGGCTCATCTACAACTTTCACAATGCATCTAAAATTTCCTCCGTCTATATTTTTGCGCTGCAGATGATTTATCTTACTCCTGCAGCCATGATTGAACTGATATTTACTTGGTGCTCTAAGCTCTTGAGGTAGAAGTAGTGTGCTAAAGCAAATCTCAATAGGAATAGAGAACTGACTTTTCATTTGGGCCGGTGTGTCGTGAAAAGAATTGATGCAGGACGTCTCTTGAGAATTTTCCTAAAATACCTATATAGGTGATATCATGTATTTCTTCTTCTCGTTACGGGCCTAATTGCGGGGCGGCGTAGCGGCCTGACGGGATGTCCCGCGCCGCTTGCATCCTTAGAGGAGAGGCAGTGGACGCGCGGCCGCATCGCTTCGAGAGGAGGATGTCGAGAGGCAGAGGACGCCGAGGTGGTTGCTCGTCTGCCGAGATGCGCGTCGGTGGTTTTATTTGTGCATGCACACTGTTAAAGTATACTACTCCTATATTGTTTAAGCTAGGCACGACGCCCGACGGTTGACTTGTGCGCTCGTGTCTCTTCAACTTTTTTTTCTCTTTGCATTGTCTACAACTCCTAGAAAGTTGCTATATACGTGACAATTCGGTCAAAACGGGTGGTGTGCACTCTGTTCATGGCGGCCGATCGTAGCATAAGATGGCTCGGGCGTGGTAGCACATCCCACGACGACGGGTCCCTCCTCCATCGTGTTTCGCGGCACGCCGCCGACTCGAAGTGGGAGCAGCAACTTGCTTGGAAGCGGGACGACGAGATGCTTGGTGTTGCGGTGAGCGTGCATGCACGGGTCGGAAATGTAAGGTAGAGCTGTATGGATGCATGGTTGTCGGACCGCGATTGAGGTGGCGACCCGAGACAAGTGATTGATGTGCATGCATGGACGACGCTTGA
>NC_041389.1:592795349-592812711 GCF_002162155.2 Triticum dicoccoides | reverse complement strand
GAGGTGAGCACATCGGCCTAGTCAAAGGCGACGGTGGTTAAGGGTGGGGGTGGGAGAGGCTTGGATGGTGGCGGGGCTCTTGGGGCGGCGGTGGGGGTGGGAGAGGCTTGGATGGTGGCGGGGCTCTTGGGGCGGCGGTGAGGGTGGGAGAGGACGCCGGCGGCGAGCGCGCAAGGGAGTGCGTGCTTGCCGATTGGATTCGATTCCATTCGATTCGCCGGGGCGTTGTAGTTGGATCTGGCTCATCTACCGTGCCGCTGGGCACGACACAAGTACCGTGCCTTAGAGCATCTCCAGCCGTTCGGCCCCCCAGGGCGCCGAAAAAGAGCGGCCTGGGGGTGCGCCGGCAATAAACTCGGCGCTGGGGGTGGTTTGGCACCCAGCCGTCGCCCTAGGCGCCGAATTCAGCCCAGCTTTCGGTCCAAATATGTCCAAAACGGCCCGAGAACTGCGTGAATCGGCCCATATTCGGCGCGGTTCGGCGGATTTCGGCGCGAATTTTTGCATACAAATAGAAGTCAATTAGTTCGTCACATAGTTCGGCGTGTTTCATCACATAAATCAAATAGTTCACTACAAATTATATAGTTTAACAAATTAAAACTCAAGTTTCATCACATGTCATTCCCGGCCTAGCCCTTGAGCCTCCATAGGTGCTCCACCAGATCGTGTTGCAGTTCTTGATGCACCTGTGGGTCTCGGATCTCCTGACGCATATTGAGGTAGTCAGTCCAGTTTGCCGGTAGCTGGTGATCAACTTGGGCAAGAGGACCCTGCATGTGGTATGGTTCAGTGTCAAACACTGGCTCTTCCTGCTCGCTCTCAATGATCATGTTGTGCAAGATGACACAGCAAGTCATCTCCCACATTTGATCTTTCGACCAGGTCTGAGCAGGGTACCGGACAACAGCAAATCGAGATTGGAGCAAGGTGGGCGCAAGCCCCCCGGTGTACAGGCCCTGCGCGACCGGAGCGCCGGAAAAGGTGCCCGGGGCGGCGGCGAAGAGGCTGCCTCGGCGAAACCCCTTCTTTTTCCCGGCGAGAGATGGTCTACCTAGCTGCGGCGTGCGGTGGTCGGCGCACGGGATCGACAGGATGGCGCAGGGTGGCGGCCGAGCGCGAGCGGCACGAGGCGAATTTGGGCGGGTGGCTTGACTTTTCACCTGTCAATGTGGCCCCAGAAACGTTTTTCCCTTGCGCCGGAGCCCCGAGCGCCCTCCAGTGTGCCGGGTTCGGCCTGCGAGCGCCGGGCGCAAAAACGGGCCGAGCCGGCGGAATTCGGCGTCCTGGGAGCGCGACTGGGCCGTTTTTCGGCGTCGACGCAAATATATCGTCTGGGAAGGCCGTCCTGGGGTCGCGGCTGGATATGCTCTTAGTCCTTCCGATTAGGGCCGATGCCAGCGAACGCACTTATATGGGCCAGGATATTTTGGAAGCCCATCCACACAGCCGTTCGCTCCACTGGCGCCAAAATACGCTGCCGTATCGTCATCTCGCGCCAAAAAAGCAGAACAGGGCATCGTGTGCGGCAGAGACGCTCTTTGCGCTCCTCCCTCTCAAAGCGTCGTCAGCACGCGCCGGCGGCTCCGCCGGAACGTTCTTCACGCTTCTCCCTTCAGGCCTTTCACCTACCCTCGATCAGATCCCCCCTCGATCATCCTCTTCTCTGACAACAACAACGAGGAAGAGCGCTCCTACTTCACTGTTCATACCAGCCGAGTCATCCATATACTGTGGAAAGGCAATCCAAAAATCAGGTAAGCAACATGTATCATATTATTACGAACTAGTTCCACTTCTCATGATTTTCAGTAACTTTGGTATTTCTTTTTGTGGCCTGCAGTATTTATTTACCTCTGACATTCTTCATTGCAGATCTGATGGAAAACCAGACCAATACAAGTTTGGATG
Source organism: Triticum dicoccoides (assembly GCF_002162155.2). Lineage (NCBI taxonomy): Eukaryota > Viridiplantae > Streptophyta > Magnoliopsida > Poales > Poaceae > Triticum > Triticum dicoccoides. The sequence goes on along the minus strand of NC_041389.1, from coordinate 592,810,800 downwards.
AGACTGGTCAAGAGGAAAATGAAGGAGCAAATGAGTAAGTCATATCTCACAATTATTGTATTTTGTCTGATCTGTTTTCCATCAGAAATAGTTTTCTCATTGTTATTGTAAATCAAACTGGGTAAAGAAAATTTTGCTGAACTTCATTTTTTGTGCTCAATGAACAGTTATATCTTCAACTTGGAACCAACAGACTTGATGTTGTCTTTTAGTTTGATGTACTACTGTTGTGAACTTGGTTGTATGATGTGCAGCTCAACTAGCAATCAACTTATCTTGCACTGCGGGGCGAAAGCCTTTTCTCTAAAAAAAACATAATTTGCTATTGACCCATTCTTTTGTTTTTTGTAGGACAAGTCACATACCTAGCTGGGCACCACAAATTGGCATGAGATTCAGCACTTTGGAAGAGGCTTGGAACTTTTGGGAGTATTACGGAGGTAGAATTGGGTTTGGTGTCAGGAAGAGATATGCAAATCCAAGTAAGTTCGATGGTATAATCACATCAAGCAGATTTGTTTGTCACAAAGAGGGACATAAGAAATCAGACAAAAGAGATTACCTGAGTAAGCAACCCCGAGCTGAAATTAGGACTGATTGCCCGGTGCGCATGGGCCTTACCATAGATCGAGAAGTGGGGAATTATGAAGTTTTTGATCTTGTTCTTGAGCACAATCACAAGCTGCAATTGCCGGAAACATGTCATCTATTGCCATCACAGCGGAAGATTTCAGAAATTCAAGCTTTTGACATTAAAACTGCTGATGAGTCCGGTATTGGGCCAAAAGCCGCACATGAACTAGCTAGTCGACAAGTTGGAGGATCTTTGAATCTTAGCTACACTCCTCGCGATCACAAAAATTATTTCCGTACTAAGCGGCAAAGGGAGCTAATTTACGGTGAAGCGAGGAGTATATTGAAATATTTTCGGGATAGAACCATCGAGAATCAATCATTTGAGTATGCTATGCAACTGGACTGCGAAGAACGGATTACAAATATTTTTTGGGCTGATGCTAAAATGATCATTGACTATGCTCATTTCGGTGATGTGGTCACTTTTGATACAACCTTTGGAACAAACAAGGGGTATAGACCGTTTGGGGTATTTCTTGGATTCAATCATTTCAGAGAAACGGTTGTTTTTGGTGCTTGTCTTCTATATGATGAAACATTTGATTCTTTCCGATGGTTGTTTGATACTTTTCTGTCAACACATAATTAGAAGCAACCTAGAACAATATTTACAGATCAAGACACCGCGATGGGAAATGCGATTAAGGATGTATTTACAGAAGCGAGGCATGGACTATGCACTTTTCACATAATGGAAAATGCCACCAAACATTTGTCTCCTCATTGCACTAAGGAATCAAATCTTATTAAGGATTTCAGTGCTTGCGTGTTCGGGTATGAGGAGAAGGAAACATTTGTAGAGAATTTTTACACCCTAAGAACTAAGGTGGAGAAGCAAACTTGGTTTGATAGCATCTATAAAGTAAGAGAAAAATGGGCTGAATGTTATATGAGGGATGCTTTCACCTTAGGGATGCGAAGCACACAGCTAAGTGAGAGCCTAAACAATGACTTGAAACTCCACCTGAAGTCAGACCTTGACGTTGTTCGTTTTTTCAAGCGTTTTGAAAGGGTCGTGCAAGGGAAACGAGACAAGAATTAAGAGTACGAGTCTAGAGAGAAACTACCTAGAATCAAAATAACAACACCCATGTTAGTCCAAGCAAGTGAGGTTTACACTCCTGGCATATTTGAAAGTTTTCAAACAGAGTACGTGAGATCTATAGCTGCTTGCAGTAAAGTATTGGATGGGGATTATGTATTTGAAGTGGCAGTTGGTAGCCTTTGTGGAGATTCAATATTTGAAGATGAGCGCATAGTTGTTGGTAATCCATTGGAACAAACAGCCACATGTAGTTGTGGGCAATTTGAGAGAATTGGACTACTGTGCGCCCATGCTCTAAGAGTTCTTGATTTGATGAACATTAAATTACTGCCACCACATTATATTTTAAAGCGTTGGACTCTAGGAGCCCGGTCAGGAACTATCCAAGATAGAAGTGGAAGGAATGTTGTTGAGAATCCAATGTTGGATGCCATTCTTAGCTGCAATTTTCTGACACACAAATTTGTCAACTTGGCCACTCAAGCAGTAAGTTCCCAGCAATGTCGTATTTTACTTGACAATGCACTTGATGTCCTCACTAAAGAAATTGAAGGGCAATTGAAAAAGGAACGTGAAGGTCACCTTGTCAAGGAGTGTGATACCCAGGTGCTATCTCAAGAATCAAATCAAGATTTAAGCGCTGCACGCCTCAAGAAAAAAATCTCCACGGAAAAAAAGTTCAAAGCGAAAGCTAACTTGGATTGACAGGCAACATAAGAAATGGAAGACAACAACAACAGAAGTTACAGAGACACAAGAATTTCATACGGCATATTATTTATATGCTTAAAAATAATTACTTTCTTGATCCTTCAAATATTGTCTATTTCCTTGCTTGAATCTCTATCTTCATTTTGTTTTCAGCACCTGGAGAATGATATCCAACAACACAAGAAAGGGAGGAAAAGACCAACTAAAGTTAAAAAGGTACAAGTACTTCCTACAGTATGTATATGCTAGAATGTATTTGATTTCTTATCTGTTCAAATATAGTTTCTTACTTTCTTGTCCTTTCACATATCCAACAACAAGAGAATGGAATGAAGCAAACCAAGAAAGGGAAAAAGAAAACTACTAAAACCACCAATGCGCAGGACTTACCTATGGGTTCCCAGCAACACAGAGATGAGACTTTGATAGAGAAAGATCCTTGCAGCATTGAGAATGACTTTCATGGTTATGGATGCATTAAGAGTTACACTGAATTATTGATGGTATGCTTTACTCCATGTGCTATTGTGCTTGATACCGGTTTCAGAAAAAAAATGATGCCTTTTTAATATGAGCAATCCTTTAATGATGCAGGGTTCTAGCGTCGAACAACTGTACGCAAATGATATGTTTTTATCAGACCCCTTTTGTCATCAGAGTATTTGAAGTTGAAGATCCCTTTTTATCATCAGAGGACTTGAAGAGTGGTCAGTGCTAATGATTCGATGGGTGGTGCTGGTCATGCATTTCCTTTGTAGTGTCTGTCATGTACTCCTATTAGTTAGTTAAATCTGCCACAGGAAAAGAACAACTAGAAAATCTAGTATCTCAACTTTTGTACTGCTCTTGAATTTGTTAATGCCAGGCAATGAAGCCGTTGATTAATACTGCTATGTAGAGTTCACTTGGTTGTAACCTGCAGAGCTTGCTTCAAATTTCAGTTTGCTGTTGTGTTCAGTTTCTGTGTGATTTTTTAGTTATGCGTCATGTTCAGTTCATGCGTGATACTTCAGTGTCAAGTTCAGTTCAGGCCAGCGGCTGCTGCATCAGGCGAACGGCTGTGTAGATGGGCTTCTAAAATATCTTGGCCCATATAAGTGCGTTCGCTGGCATCGGCCCTAATCGGAAGGACTAAGGAGGCACGGTACCTGTGCCGTGCTCAGCGGCACGGTAGAGGAGCCGGATCCGTTGCAGATGCATTGCAGTTGCAGTTGACCAGGAAAGGAAGAAGAAGAGGAAAAGAGAAAGGAGCAGCGGTTGCAGTCCAAGTTGACGCACTTCCCCTTCTTCAACCGAGACTTCGAGAGAGATAGTGTTGGGAAACCGGGGCCACCGAGGGGGTGGCGGCGGCCTCGTGCGATACGCACGGGCTAGCCCCTCCCGTTTCTCCACTTTACGTTAAGTGGGTACTTATCCCTTGACCCCCTAGTCCCTATATAAAGCAACGAGGAACCATCATTGTAGCACCTGATCATTGATTAATAAAGCTGGTCTCCTCCACATCTCTCGGTGTCATTTATTTTCGCGTGTTCGACTACTTCGACTACTTCGTCTATGACGCTCGCTTTTGCTCTGCAACCTCGGACCGGACTCGCCGGCGGAGTTGCGGAACACGTTATCAGCATGCTTTGCTCCATCAACTCTTCGTCAAGCCTGCGTCAAGCCTGCGTCAAGCCTGCATCACGTAGGCTTTCGTCGATCCCGCGGAGGTATAAGATCCGATCCTCACTTTTGCAAAAATGGATTCCTCTCGTTACTGCGATCCCGTTTTTGCGATTAGATTATTTTTCGGATTTAATCTACCTATGGTGTGGATTTTCCTCCCAAGAACCGAGAGGACAAACACGTCGCCGACCAATGTCGATGTTCTTCGACTAAGAGGAACTTGTTGACTGCACTATAGGAAGTCGGTACAAATCGCGATCCAGATGATCGCGGTACCGCCGCAAAAGCACCAGATGTGCCATGCGCCGTCGTTTTTCCGGATGAACGCGACGAAGATCACATCCCGAGGCCGTCGTCCAGATGACACCGCGCTGTCCGCGACCCCGCTGGTTGCCGGCGCCGCCCTGCTGGCCGTGGCCCCGCTGGCCGGCGCTGCACAGCCCTGCCTCGTCTCGCTGGCACGTGCTCGCAGCAGCACACCCCGATGGCCGCTACCGCGTCGCATGGCTATGGCCATGGCCACCTCCTCCGCGGCCGACGCCCCACCCCGTGGCGTGGCCGCCGTTGCATGGCGTGGCCGCCGCAGCCGTGCCCATCGCCATCCCGTGGCCGCGCGCCGTGGCCAGCTACCTTGGCCGCGCCGCGCTGGACGTCGCCTCGGCCGAGTCCGTGCATAGCCAGTTGCCATAGCCGGGGCTCGAGCTTCCGACGCCGTGGCCTAGTGCGCTGGCCGCGCCGCTGGCCGCACCGCCCCGCTAGCCGGCTTGGCCGCCGCCGTCGGGTGGCGCCAGCCGCGGCCATGCGAGTTGGCCAGCCACTGAGCCGCCGCCGCACCCAACGATGCGGGCGCTAGGGTTTCCCCTAGCGTCGCTGCAGGACAGGCCGAGCAGCGCATGGGCCGGCCCGCCGGCTGCTGGGCCCTGGTGGGCCGCGGCCGTGGAGACTCTGCAATAAAAAAAAGCGTCACCGGCTGCAGCGCGGGATTTTACGTTTTAGCCCCTGCAGTACCGTAGATTTATGCGACTATATTCCTGCTGTAATAGTTTGCGTATAAGTCCCTGGAACTGTCTGTTTTCGCTGAAAATGCATATTTGGGCTTAAAAATGCCTTGGGAATTTAATTTTTGGGCTAGTTTTCACATACTAGATGCGCTTAACATGCTATCTTTTGTAACATGATATTATTGTATGATTTTACTGCTGTAGATTAATTGTTTAGCACTCTTAATCATTTAGTAAGTCATATAATAGCATATTTTACATATTGGAACGTCATTTTATTGAATAAGTTTATCAACATCGCTTTGTGCAAAAGATTACCTGCTGTAATCTCATGATTTTTGCATAAATCGCAGATGGCCGGAATTGTCAACAAGGAGTTTCCTGAGTTGGCCCAGACAGGGTTGAACTACCTGTCATGGTCCTCGAACTGCGAGATTTTTCTCCAGGGCAAAACCCTCCTGAGGACGATCGGTAAGGGGGCCCAGCTGGCCGCCACTGATCCCAAGTTTGAAACTGAGAATGCGCAGGCTCTGCACTTTCTCCGTCATCACCTGTCACCTACTCTGAAAGATGAGTATATGGCTAAGCGTAGTGCTTCTGGCCTTTGGACCGCTCTTAAGCAGCGGTTTGAGCGGCTTAAGTACACTGTGAAGCCACGTGCAAAGGCAGAGTGGATCCGTCTGAGGTTTGCGGACTTCAAGATGGCTGGGGAGTACAATTCGGCTCTGCATCAGATTTGTACGACTCTTCGGTTGTGTGGTCCTGAGATTGCCGACTCCTAAAAGATTGAGAAAACCCTATCCACTTTCCACCCCGACACGGTCCAGTCCTCACGGAACTACCGCCAGGGGAACTACACGAGGTATTCAAAGTTGATTGACGTCCTCCAGGTGGCGGAGGCGCAGGACGAGGTTCTCAAAAAGAACTTTGTCGCGCAACCACTTGGGGGGAGTTCTCGCTAGGAGGTGAACACTCTCAAAGTCCGCAAGCCTCAACAGAAGAAGAGGCCCCGCAAGGGCAAGAAGAAGGGCCCTCACCCCCGCCCCGACTAAGCAGAACAAGCCGGGCAAGGGAGGGCAGAGGCCTCAGGACTGCTTCCGTTGTGGCTCAGTGGAGCATTTCTCCCACCAGTGCCGTGCACCACCGGAGGTCGTTAAAGCATACAAGGCTTGGAAGGCGCGTGAGACGCACCTCGCCTTGGTTCAGGAGGGAGCACCACCGGCGCCCATGGCGGCACCCGTGATGATCTCTACGCCCCCTGCTGCGCCCATAGAGGCGACCCCCGTGGTGCCCATCGCGGCAGCGTTGGCGGTCTCTACCGACGCCCACGTCGCCATGGAGGTTGACCACATGGTCGCCTCGGCAGTGCCGCCACTAGACATTGATGCTGCCTCCAAGATGATTTCTAAGGAGGATCAGCTCACTAGTATGGAGATTGCGGCTGAAGTGAATGGCTTCTTCACCGAGTCCACTTAGCATACCTCTTTGGTTATCATGATTCCATGATTTGATACAATAAAATTGAATAAATTCGATTTGGTTGTAAGCTCTATGCGAGCATAAACTTATTCTTTACTTTGGCGATTGGATGACATTTATTTCATTCATTTATTCCATTATTTATACATGATAGCATGTTATGTTCTGAGATGTGTGCATTTATTTTTAATGTATTTTCTTCCTCATTACATTAGTTAGATGTCATATTTTAGAACGCGCGTGGCGCGCGAATGGAGGAAACGTGCCTTGCCGATAGAGCCACCACTCATACCATTTTACGAGAAACTAAGTACTTTGAGTCCATTAAAAAATCTCCGGGAAGTATTATGACAATCGCCGGCTGCGGTTCTCACATAGTTGGCTCTGGACGAGCCACTATTATACTCCCTATGGGAACAACTTTGATCATTAATGATGCATGTACCCGGAGTCGACTCGTACTCTTTTGAGCTTTAGAGACATCCGCGCTAATGGTTTCGATGATGAGACCGATGATGAAAACGACAAGGAGTGCCTACTCATCACAAAGCGAGATGAAGGTGGTAAACATGTTATCAAAAGGCTTCCTTCGTTTGACACAGGGCTATACTACACTAAGATAGTAGCACCGCCCGTGTACACTACCCTCAAGACTGTATTTAGAAGCTCTGAACTCTTCTGCCTCTGGCACGATAGGTTAGGCCACCCCGGACTTAGGATGATGAGAAATATAATTGACAACTCACATGGCCATAATGCTAACGTGAAGAACTTCCCGAATCCCGATGATTTCATGTGCTCCGCATGCGCTAAGGGGAAGTTAGTCATTAGGCCATCGCCCCTCAAGGTGAGGGATGAAATCCCTGCGTTCTTGGAACGTATCCAAGGGGACATATGCGGTCCAATTCAGCCCCTCACGGGGCCATTTCGGTACTTCATGGTGCTCATTGATGCTTCCTCTAAATGGTCCAATGTTTTCCTGCTGTCAACACGGAACCATGCCTTAGCAAAATTGATCTCACAGATCATACAAATGAGGAATAATTTCCCGGATTATCGTATAAAGTCTATTCGAATGGACAACGTCGGAGAATTTACTTCAAAGGCGTTCGATGATTATTGCATGGCAATGGGAATCAAAGTTGAGCACTCGGTACCACATGTTCATACACAAAATGGACTTGCCGAGGCATTGATTAAAAGGATTAAATTCATTGACCGACCGCTCCTTCAGGGTTGTAATTTACCAACTACATGTTGGGGCCACACAGTGTTACACGCGGCTAATCTCATCAACTTTCGACCGTCGCCTACAACATCCACTCTCCTGTTCAACTTGCGCAAGGGTCGGCACCGAAAATTTCCCACTTTCGCAGGTTCGGTTGCCAGGTATATGTACCAATACCACCCCTCAACGATTGGCGATGGGCTCGCTCTGTAAGTCGGGGATATACGTTGGTTATGAGACTGTGTCCATAATCAGGTATCTGGACCCCATGATAGGTGACTGTCACACGGCTCATTTTGCTGATTGCATTTGATGAGGATCTTTTCTCGACTTTAGGGGGAGAGAATCAACCCCTTGATGCTAAAAGTCGAGAAATCATGTGGTAAGCCATGGGGATCCACGCTCATGACCCACGCACTGCTGAGACTGAGAGAGAAGTCTAAAATATAATAGATTTGCAGTCTTTAGCAAATTAACTGCCCGACCACTTTAGTGACTTAAAGACTGTGACAAAATCGCATGTGCACGCGCGCAATGCACCGGAAAGGGTTGAAATACCGAAGAAAAATGATGGTATACCCGCTCCCGTCCAAAGGCCTAAAAGGACGAGAAATCCGACCTCTCAAATCCCAAGTACTCGGGGACGCCTGACGAAAAAGGATAAGAGAGATTTATTATAGCATGTCGCCAAAGTACCCCAAATTGAAATGGGGAGCCAGTCGAGACCTGGCACAAGTACGGAAAATTCAGTGCACGAAATTCCGGACTTAAACTTTCCCATAGGGGAAACACCCAGCGGAGATGTGAGCGCACACATCGGCCCGTGAAATCTAAAGGACCTTGCTCCCATAATGGGAAATTTGGTAGAGCAAGTGTTTGCGCCGGATGCGCTCCATGACGAAATGACCATAAATTATATTTATACGGGGGAGTCCCTGAACCGAGCAACGGTGATTGTCGACATCAACTTTGCTACGTAAATTACCTCAATCATAGATCTTGACCCTGAGCCTAACACGCTCGCTGATTGCAAGAAAAGGTCGGATTGTAAAGATTGGCAGCAGGCAATTACTGCCGAATTATTATCTCTCAACAAAAGGAAGGTTTTCAGACCAATTTGTCGAACTCCTCCCCACATTCGCCCTGTTGGCCATAGGTGGGTTTTTGTTCGAAAGAGAGATGAAAATAATAAGGTAGTATGGTACAAAGCAAGGCTCGTCGCTCAAGGGTTCACTCAATGACCAGGTGTCGATTTTGAGGAGACTTATTCCCCGGTCATGGATGAAGTTACCTTTAGATACTTGATCTCGATGGCAGTAAACATGGGCTTGAAATTGAAATTAATGGATGATGTCACTGCTTACCTGTATGGTAACTTGGATTCAAACATATACATGAAGGTTCCAGAAGGTATCCCTGTTCTGAACCATGATAGAGCAAACAGGGGTCTATACAGTGTTCAACTTCAAAAGGCACTGTACGGACTCAGACAGTCTGGTAGAACGTGGTACAATCTCTTAAGTTATTTCCTTCATGAGAAGGGCTACACGAGCAATAAAGATTGCCCATGTGTTTTTATACGGCGATCCCAAGATGGATTCTGTATAATCTCGGTGTACGTGGACGATTTAAACATAATCGGTACACCTGAGGATATTGAGGAAGCAAGTTCCTACCTGATGTCGGAATTTGAGATGAAGGATTTGGGTAAAACCAAGTTTTATCTAGGTCTGCAACTTGAATATTCCCCTAATGGGATTCTAGTGCACCAGTCGGCCTACACCCAGAAGGTGTTGGAAAGATTTAGATTTGATAAGGCATATCCTTCTAAGACCCCGATGGTAGGGAGGTCTTTACAGCCAGACAAGGACCCGTTTAGGCCAAAGGAAGAGGGGGAGGAAACTCTGGGACCAGAGGTTCCTTACCTGAGTGCAGTTGGAGCACTCATGTATCTCGCAAACTGTACACGGCCAGACATTGTGTTTGCCGTCAGTTTGCTTGCAAGGTACAGTTCTGAACCTACCAAAAGACATTGGAAAGGTGTCAAGGACGTCTTCCGTTACCTGCAAGGGACCAAAGATCTTGGCCTATTTTATAAAAGGAATCAAGACCTATCTATTATAGGCTATGCCGATGCTGGGTACCTATCGGACCCGCATGATTGCAAATCGCAGACTGGATATGTTTTCCTTTGTGGTGGAACTGCATTTTCCTGGAAATCGTCCAAGCAAACTCTTGTGTCGACTTCCACAAACCACTCGGAAATCATGGCACTATCCGAAGCGTCAAAAGAATGTGTATCGCTTCGGCGGATGATCGGCCACATTCAGCAGACATGTGGGCTGAACACCATACAAACCCCCATCCTTATCTATGAAGATAATGCTGCTTGTGTTGCACAAGTCCAGATGGGTTATGTGAAGAGTAACCTCACAAAGCATATTAGTCCCAAGTTCTTCTATGCACATGAGCTGCAGCAGTTGAACGAGGTGAGAGTTTTGCATAGTAAGTCCTGTGACAATCTTGCTGATATGTTCACTAAATCATTACCGGCATCAACCTTAGAGAGGTGTGTGCGTGGAATCGGTATGATGAGACTTAGAGAGATGCAAGGTTCAAGGGGAGAAACTTCACAAACTCGTCGCTAAAATCTCAATCCTAATGATCGAGTACTCAACTTGATGGTTGAGTGGATTGCACTCTTTTTCCCTTGAGTGAGTTTTCCTGATGTTTCTCACACGAGGTTTTTGACGAGGCAATTCATGCAATACAACAACGTATACTATGTGCTCTTTCTTCATATTTTTTCCACTGGGTTTTTCGGAGTTTTGAGGCATGGATATAAGGATAATTACCCAGGGGGAGTGTTGGGAAACCGGGGCCACCGAGGGGGTGGCGGCGGCGTCGTGCGTATCACACGGGCTAGCCCCTCCCGTTTCCACCACTTTACGTTAAGTGGGTACTTATCCCTTGACCCCCTAGTCCCTATATAAAGCAACGAGGAGCCATCATTGTAACACCTGATCATTGATTAATAAAGTTGGTCTCCTCCATATCTCTCTGTGTTATTTACTTTTGCGTGTTCGACTATTTCGACTACTTCGTCTACTTCGTCTACAACACTCGCTCTTGCTCTGCAACCTCGGACCGGACTCGCCGGCGGAGTTGCGGAACAGATAGAACACAAAAAACACAAATGGAGAGTCGGGGCCGGGCGTCGTGGGTGGGTCCCAATCCCCCTTCCCATTCCCCGGGATATGTGTGTGTTTCTTTTTCTTTTCTTCTCTCAAAAAATGAGTTCGTTGCGTGTCGCGCACGTAGTGAAGCCGAAACAACGCGCGTCCCCGTTTCTCTTTCTCTCCGTACCCACCGTTGCTTGTCCCGTCCAACCAACCAAGTGGCACGTGCTGGCGTGGCAAAGCGAGAGCTCCGAATATGCACGCCGCCGGTCTGCATGCATGTCCTGCGTGCCGTGTACTTCCTCCATTCCTAAACATTTGTCTTTTTAGAGATTTCAACAAGTGACTACATACAATGTAAAATAAATGAATCTATACTCTAAAATATGTCTATATACATCCGCATGTGATAGTCCATCTTAAATCTTTAAAAAATAAATATTTAGGAACAGAGGAAGTAGCACGTAGGAGATGCCGCTGACGGGGTGCTTGCCGTTGGCGATGACGCTGTCGCAGCCAGGGGGCCGAGAGATCGAGTGCTTGTATGAATATGAAACGCAGGGAACGTGAAGAGGAACGATGAGACGATCCAGCTAAGCCCCAAGATGCCGTCGATCGAGGTAGCCGAGCTACCATGGGTCTGCGTGAGCAGCTTGCCGGAGAGACGCAGGTTGATGATCCAGATCTTGCTCAAGACCAACCCCGTGATACCGCTCGCCGCCATCGTCATCTGCAACACCTTCGAGGGGATCGAGTCAGAGGCACTGGATCTCCTCCCCAACATGCTGCCCGTTGGCCTCCTCGAAGCGCCGGCGGCGTCGAGATACGCCGGCCAACTCTGGCCGGAGGACCCCGTCTGCCTCCCCTAGCTCGACGCGCAGGCCCGCAGCTCCATCATCTACGTGGCGTTCAGGAGCTTCATCGTCTTTGATGCGGCGCGGGTCCAGGAGCTCACGGGTCGGCCTTTCCTTTGGGCGGTCCGGCCGAACATCACCGCCGGAATCGAAGAAGACTGGTTCGACGCGTTCAAGCACCGCGTGGATGGCAAGGGAGTGGTCGGGGCTGGGCGCCACAACAGCGCGTGCTCTCGCACCCCGCCGTCGCCTGCTTCGTGTCGCATTGCGGGTGGAACTCGACCATGGAAGGCATGCTGCACGACGTGCCGTTCCTGTGCTGGCCCTACTTCACCGACCAGTTCGCCAACCAGAGCTAGATATGCAACGTGTGGGGCACCAGCGTCAAGATCCACGCCGGCGAGAAAGGGGTGGTCACCAAGGAGGAGGTCAAGGACAAGGTCGAGCAGCCGCTGGGTGACGATGGGATAATTGCAAGGACGGCTATGTGGAAGGACACGACGTGTACGAGCATCGCAGAGGGAGGCTCGTCAGATCAGAACCTGCTCAAGCTTGTGAAATTTGTAACAGAACAATAGTCTTCAGATAACGTAATATTTCTTCAATAAAGTCTATATATTTTCCGCTCCACTAGTTCAACGTTTGTGCTGAAGTTGAGACAAATGCAAATGGGTGTGGCTTGGTCTCAGTCGACTAAGATTTAAACAAGTCTTAGTCATCTGATATAATATGCAAGAGAGAAAAAGAAAAAACTATAGGAAAAATCTGTATGGATCTCAATGTAAGATCTTACGAATATAGCATGGACTAAGACTTCGGTAAGTCTCATTCGACTAAGACTTAGAAAGTCTGAATGCAAATATGCCAAATCGCAATTGAATATGCAATGGTTGGTTTGACGATCCATGGAATTTCCTATTATCGACAACTTGAATATGCAAGAGCTCACCCTGCCCAGTCGCCAGTTCACCTCGGCAAACACCTGGTCGATTCCTACTTACTTAAATTTGACCTGGTTAAAACACATCTCGCCCCCACGTCACTCCTTCCAGAGTGACACGATGGAGACCAAAACCGCGGTCACCGCCGAAGGATGCGCCTAGGAAAATCCCTCGCGCAGACAACGGAGGCGGGGCCTTCTCTTCTCGCGGTGGCGTATGCCTGTGCTTGGCCCTGGTGCAGCAGTAGGCGCTCATTGCCGGTAGCTGGGCTCGCATTGGCGACCATTCTCGAGGTGGTGCTGGTGCTTAGCGTTAGTGGAGGCTCGTGAAGGGATGGGAGGAGAGGGGTGCGGTGGTCGCTACCTTGTGGGACCGATCTGGGCCAGTGTCTCAGGAACCCGGTTCTAGCTACGTTGTGGTGGCGCTGAGGTCGGCCGGTGTGCAGGCAGTCAAATCGAATGATGGTGACTCCAGGGTTTCCACGAGCAGTGGCGGCTGGATCCGGCGCATGGAGCTCAATAGAGTTCTGGATGCAGATTGGCAACCCTAGCAACAACCTTATTTGGTGTTAGGTTGTCCTGCGGCTCAACATGCCTCGTTTGTTGCCGCTTTGTTGTGCACCTACTGGTGTGGTGTTGATTGACCAATGGCACAAATAGAAAGAAATGCATCTTCATGCTTGACTAGAATGAGGGCCTAATTAAGGGATGTCAAGAAATGTATCTTCATGGTCGACTAGAATGAGGGCCAAATCAAGGGATGTCAAGAAATGTATCTTCATGCTCGACTAGAATGAGAGCCAAACCGAGGGGGCATCCCGCTCAGAGTGTTCATTACTAAGTATTACGAAAATAAGTTTGGACATGCAGTTGAGAGTATTTTTTTCCTAGATGAGTCAATACCTGATGACATCCCACATATCTTACTGGCAGAAAATGAGTTTTGAACTGCTCCATTCTCGGAGGAGTAAATTTGAAATGTGGTGTTTCATATGGAACACAAGATCTTCGACCTGGATGATTTTTTGGCTGATTTTATAAATTTTTAGGGACGTGATTATATTGGAGATGTTATATTTGTTCAACAGTCTACATACAGAAAACTTTGACATTACCCTTAAAACTTTGGGAAAATTATACTCATGCTCAATGATGCGGCTCGAAGCTACGTCGGTTTTTTCCCAAAGAGGAAGGAATGATGCAGCACAGCAGCGGTAGATATTTCCCTCAGATATGAAACCAAGGTTGTCAAACCAGTAAGAGAACCAAGCAACACAACGTAAATAGCCTCTGCATACAGATAACAAATCCTCGCAACCCAACATGTTAAAGGGGTTGTCAATCCCTTCCGGGTAACGTCGCCTCAAGATAGGCAAATGGACGTGATATAAAATTGTAGTAGATTGATAGATCGAGCGCCAAGTAAAATAAATGAGAATAAAACACATCAAGGTATTTTTGTATTTTTAGTTTAATAGATCTGAAAGTAAAAGCAAAGGGAAAGTAGATCACGAATGCAATAATATGAGAAAGAGACCCGGGGGCCGTAGGTTTCACTAGTGGCTTCTCCCGAGAAAAATAGCAAACGGTGGGTGAACAATTACTGTTAGAAAATTGATAGAACTTCAAATAATCATGAAGATATCCAGGCAATGATCATTACATAGGCATCACGTCCAAGATTAGTAGACCGACTCCTGCCTGCATCTACTACTATTACTCCACACATCGACCGCTATCCAGCATGCATCTAGTGTATTAAGTTCATGTACAAACGGAGTAATGCAATAAGAACGATGACATGATGTAGACAAGATCTATCTATGTAGAGATAGACCCCATCGTTTTATCCTTAGTAGCAACGATACATACGTGTCGGTTCCCCTTCTGTCACTGGGATCAAGCACCATAAGATCGAACCCATTACAAAGCACCTATTCCCATTGCAAGATAAATATATCAAGTTGGACAAATAAAACCCAAATATCGGAGAAGAAATACGAGGCTATAAGCAATCATGCATAAAAGAGATCAAAGAAACTCAAATACTTTTATGGATATAAAAAGATAGATCTGATCATAAACTCAAAGTTCATCTGATCCCAACAAACACACCGCAAAAGAGTTACATCATATGGATCTCCAAGAGACCATTGTATTTAGAATTCAGCGCGAGAGAGGAAGCCATCTACACTACAAAAAAAAGACACATCCGTGACATTTTGGGCCGAACAATTTTTTTTCCGTCATACATATGACACTTCTATGACGATAATTGTGACAAAACCCGGTATCATCATAGATGTGGTGGGATCCTACTTCTATGATAAAAAATCATGACGGAAAATGGGATTTTCGTCCTGGGCGGGCCAGAGACGCAGCTGCATGACATTCTTTGGGCCGTCCATGACGGAAAAAACCGTGGTAGAAGCGAGGGCGAGGAAAATTTCTGGGAGTTCCCGGTTACGGTGGGCGGTCGGGGGCCGAGCGATGCGCGTTTCTCTCATACACGTACGCGTGTGTGTGCGAGGCGTTGGCTCTAACTGAATCTGAGCGAGGCGTTGGGCTCTAACTGAACCCGAGTGATTGCACTTCAGGCTACGCGTTACTGAACCCGAGCGATCGATCGATGGCCGTTAACTGAACCCGATCGAGCGATTCCTTCGCTATTGCTGGTAACTGAAGCCGATTGATTGGATGAACAGTGAGTGTT
>NC_041389.1:592766048-592794748 GCF_002162155.2 Triticum dicoccoides | reverse complement strand
TCCCGATCAACAGGACCCCCGTTTCGACCGTAGGAGGTCCGTTTCGTCCGTTTTGCGGTACGCCACACCCCTCCTGATCAACAGGACCCCCGTTTCGACCGAAGGAGGTCCGTTTCCTCCGTTTTGCAGTACGCCACACCCCTCCCGATCAACAGGACCCCTGTTTCGAACGTGGCCGGTCGAACACAAGGTCGTTTCCTCCGTTTTGTGATACACCAGGCCTCGTTTCCATCGCCTGTTCCATCCAAGCCCTCCCGATGAACATGACCACGCATTCCGTTCCGACCCAGCCGGTTGGCTCCCACGCGTTCCGTTGCCTCCCGATGAACACGACGCATTTCGTTGCCTCCCCATGAACACGATGCATTCTGTTGCCTCCCCATGAACACGACGACGACGTTGTTTCTCTGTTCCGACCCAGCCATGTATACGAGCCCTGGCCGTACGTATGCGTGAGTAGGCGTTCGAGACCCCGCCCGTATGTACACATACGTGGACGTATTTTCTTTCTTGCACCCTGGCCGCTGTACGTACGTGTACATGCTACGTGCACGCCTCTACTATGACACGTGCACGCCTTTACATCCACCAGTATATATGCACGTACACGTTCGCGACCAGAATGACAATGCTACGTACGCTTCGACCAAGTAGGTCCCGACTGTCAGGCACTTCCTTGCGTGCGAAGATGTAGCTGGTGGGTCCCAGTAGTCAAGGGGGTGAATTGTTTTTTTGCCCAGACACACTTCCTTGCGTGCGAAGGTGTAGCTGGTGGGTCCCAGCAGTCAGGGGGGGGGAACATTTTTTCGCGAAATACGATGGCTCGTCCGGTGGGTCCCTATTGTCAGGTGGAGGAATCATTATTTTCCACGTAATAAGGAGGCACTTCCTTGCTGCGGCCGTGGACCCAGCTGTCAGCCTCTCCACGTACAGTCCATGTCCGATGGAAGTCGTTCCTTGACCATGTTGACCACGCCGCGCCGAGAGCACCAGGGCGATGGACAACGGCGAGGCCTAGGAAGGGGACGACGCGGAGCCGGTGAAGACGCGACAGTTGTCGGTGTTCTAGGAACGGGGGTACCCAGACTTGCCTGCCTGCGGCCTGCGGCGTGGCTCAGGGAGTGGCCCAGTACGGCCCATCTTCATCAACACATGCTCAAGACCCTCACGAGGGGCCAAGCCTCGCGGGGCGGACGACAGGAAGCTTCCTCGGGCACAGCCTCGTCAGGCTGGCTCGCGAGGAGGCAGAGAGATCAAGGCAGGGTACCTCCCGAGGTGCTCATGATGCAAGCCATGACGACCGAAGCCAGGCAGGCGCCTGCCTGCGCATAGTCCTTGTTTCCTCTTTGGTGCAAAGGGGGCAAGCGCAGGCAAGAGTATCAAGCAAAGACAACCATTTCGGTGCAACAAGACCAAGACCAGCAGACGGCAGGATGGAGGTCATCGTGGAGCCCCAGCCGGCGTCACCGTCAGAGTCTTTGGCAGGCGAGGACCGACTTTAGCCAGGATAAGTGTACTAGATGTTCCCCTTCAAAATGGCCAATTGTTGGCGCCCTTCCCGCTCAATATTTGGGAAGAGGACCAAGGCCTCGCTCTATAAATAGGACTAGCCACCACAGAGTATGAGGGGGAGATAGATAGAGATCGAGATCGAGAGAGGGGGAGATCAAGATCTAGATCCAGATCGAGAGATCAGATAGGCATCGAAGAGGCGATTGAACTCACCCAAGCAGTTCACCGCGTCAGCTCAAGAACACCCCTCGCGAGGCTGTTCTTCCTTTGTATTGTTCATCGTCAGCCCCCTGAGGCAATCTACCGAACCACAAACTAGAGTTGGGTATTACACCACAATGGTGGCCCGAACTAGTATAAACCTTATGTCCCTTGTGTTGTTCTTCGTGTAGTTTAGATCCTTGGGAGGCGACGAGACGTAGGTAGGTAGGAGGTGTGATCTCCGCGTGCACCCCAGAGTTCAAACCTTGAGGGTCTGCCGAAACCCAAAATCCGACATTTGGCGCGCCAGGTAGGGGTGCGCCGGAATCCTTCTCCCTCCGCCTCGCGTACCGTCGCATCATCATCATCATGTCCGGTGACCCAATAGGCAACCCCGATCCCTGGGCGGCCTGGCCCGCCCGCGCAGAGCCGCTTGCCCAAGGCGACCTCAACCCTGTGCCCTAGGCGGCCCGCGGTCCGCAGGGCGCTACGGGCCGCGGGCGACGCTGTCAGGTGGCGCAAGCTCTCACGCCGCGGCAGGTGCAGTCGGCAGCAAAGGCCTCAAGACACGCCGCGGCCATGGTGCCGTACACCTGGCGGGAGCAGACGAACTCAAGGGCCGCGCTCACGGTGGCCCGAGAGCTACTGCAATGCAGGCTGCTGGAGGGCGGCCACGATGTGCTACTGGAGCGGGTGGCGGAGCTCCTGGGCTCCGCTGCCTCGGGGGCTCACCCCTTCTGCACCCAGCCGTCGCCTCAGGTCCAAGACGGACCGCACGGAGGCCCCGCACGCACCCGCGCAGCTCCGAGCGGATTCCAAGGCCACCCCAACGCCAACCTGGCCGTCAGCACCGGGCTACCAATGGTGCCATCTCCGCCTCCGACCAGCGAAGGGGGATTCACTACAGCCCACGGTCCCAGTGGGCCGCCGCGCTACCACGCCCAGGTTGGCACCCCAAGCAGGACTGCGTGGCAGACGGGGCACTACAGCAAGGCATTCAGGGCGGCGGCCCCGGAAGTGTATGTGCCCCACATGGTGGATCAAGGGCACGCGTAGGAGGAAGACCATGTCTCGTTCCTCGGCCCAAGCTGGGGGAAGAGACACCCGAAGCTGAGCTCTTTCAGGAGCCCCGGGAAAGCCTCATCGACCGCGCTGGAGGCAGTGACTATCGGGTACCGCTAATTCCTTAGGAACAGGCATACGCTAACCATGGATCACAGGAGGTATAGGTCATCGCGGCGGATGGCTGCCCCAATCCAGCAGCTTCCTACCCCTCAGGAGGAGGGCACCGGGGGCTGCAGGAAAGGGGCCGAGATCCGACCTCACCACCGCGGCGCTCGGAGCAAGGCGTCCTCAGGAGGTAGGCCCTCTACCGGGGAGGTGCCTCAGGGCCTACCCCCGGCAGAGGACCCGTGGTCGTCGGGGGAACCGCTGGCGACCGCTCTATCCCATCGGCGGCGTCCTCGGTCTCCGGCCGTCGTCGATGGCAATAGAGTGTGGCGCAAGGCGGGGCCCTCGTCTGGCGATATGAAGCAAGGTCGGTACCTGTGAAAAAGGCCCAGTGCCTGTGAAGCTCACCGCCCATGACACTCTCACGTAATAATGAGTGGGGCTGTACACACCCCGGAGTCTCCGGAGAGCCGTCCTCGGGCCTCGGGGGCTCCCGCCCACGCCTAGTGGCAGCACTTAGCTCCGCGCTAGTGAGAAGACGTCGAAGACTAGACTAGGTGCCGGACGCGACCTTTCTGCTTTTTGCCTTTCCCTTGGTTGTCGTTTTTCCCTTGTTTGAATTTAAGTTGGATTTGAGCTTGAGACTTGCGTGTGTTCGGGGAAGGGGTGTTTAGTCTTGTTCAAGCAATCTTTCGTGTTCTGGCTACCGCGTTGTGTCCATCCAGCTTCAGCTGCCTCCCCTCGTGAGCCCCTCGCGAGTTGGGACAGGCCCAGCATGCACGTAGCCCGGACTGCCGTCGCCGCGCCCTCTCAGGAGGTTCTCATTACAGGTTCAATGGGTTCATTCAGGAGGCACTCAGGACACCGCGGCTCCCCCCAGGCACGCTCAGGGCCCGCGCAGGTCGAAGGTAAACAAGCCAATTAACTCGTCGCGAGACCAATCGCTCGGCGTAGGAATGCAGCCGACATCATGTCTACAAATACGCTAACTGCAAGTTTTTACACGAGGGGCTCCCCCTCCCAAAATGCTCTTACAACCTTCAGGGCCAAGCCCAAACTCTCTCAGCGCAGGGTAAAAAGAAGGAACAGCGCGCGGTCAATCGAATAAATCCCATAATGCATCCTCAGGGGCACCTTCGGAGTCGTCACTGGCCTCGCCGCCGCTGCTACCTCTTGAGCACTGCGTTGGATTTCCCCGAAGAGGAGAGGATGATGCAGTAAAGTAGCATAAGTATTTCCCTCAGTTTTTGAGAACCAAGGTATCAATCTAGTAGGAGACCACGCACAAGTCCCTCGTACCTACACAAAACGATAGCTACTCGCAACTAACGCGATTAGGGGTTGTCAATCCCTTCACGGTCACTTACGAGGGTGAGATCTGATAGAGATGATCAATAATATTTTTGGTATTTTTGATAGATAGATGCAAAGTGAAAAGTAAAAGGCAAAGTAAAAACAAAGCAAGTAAATAAAGAGATAGAGAGTGATATGATGAGAATAGACCTGGGGGCCATAGGTTTCACTAGTGGCTTCTCTCAAGAGCATAGATATTCTACGGTGGATGAACACATTACTGTTGAGCAATTGACAGAATTGAGCATAGTTATTGTTGGGGAACGTAGTAATTTCAAAAAAATTTCCTACGTACACGCAAGATCATGGTGATGGCATAGCAACGAGAGGAGAGAGTGTTGTCCACGTACCCTCGTAGACCGTAAGCGGAAGCGTTATGACAACGCGGTTGATGTAGTCGTACGTCTTCACGATCCGACCGATCCAAGTACCGAACGTACGGCACCTCCGAGTTCAGCACACGTTCAGCTCGATGACGATCCCCGGGCTCCGATCCAGCAAAGCTTCGGGGATGAGTTCCGTCAGCACGACGGCGTGGTGACGACGATGATGCTCTACCGGCGCAGGGCTTCGCCTAAACTCCGCGACGATATGACCGATGTGGAATATGGTGGAGGGGGGCACCGCACACGGCTAAGGAACGATCCATAGATCAACTTGTGTTGTTGTGGGGTGCCCCCCTTCCCCCATATATAAAGGAGCAAGGGGAGGGAGGCGCGCCCAAGGGGGGAGTCCTACTCCCACCGGGAGTAGGACTCCTCCTTTCCTAGTAGGAGTAGGAGAGAAGGAAGGGGAAGAGAGAAGGGAAGGAAGGAGGGGGTGCGGCCCCTCCCCCTAGTCCAATTCGGACTAGGCCTTGGGGGGGGGGGGCGCGGCCTGCCCTAGGCAGCCCCTCTCTCTTTCCCGTATGGCCCAATAAGGCCCAATACTTCTCCCCGTCGAATTCCCGTAACTCTCCGGTACTCCGAAAAATACCCGAATCACTCGGAACCTTTCCGAACTCCGAATATAGTCATCCAATATATCGATCTTTACATCTCGACCATTTCGAGACTCCTCGTCATGTCCCCGATCTCATCCGGGACTCCGAACTCCTTCGGTACATCAAAACTCATAAACTCATAATATAACTGTCATCAAAACCTTAAGCGTGCGGACCCTACGGGTTCGAGAACTATGTAGACATGACCTAGAACTATTCTTGGTCAATAACCAATAGCGGAACCTGGATGCCCATATTGGCTCCTACATATTCTACGAAGATCTTTATCGGTCAAACCGCATAACAATATACTTTGTTCCCTTTGTCATCGGTATGTTACTTGCCCGAGATTCGATCGTCGGTATCCAATACCTAGTTCAATCTCGTTACCGGCAAGTCTCTTTACTCGTTACGTAATGCATCATTCCGTAACTAACTCATTAGCTACATTGCTTGCAAGGCTTATAGTGATGTGCATTACCGAGAGGGCCCAGAGATACCTCTCCGACAATCGGAGTGACAAAACCTAATCTCGAAATACGCCAACCCAACATGTACCTTTGGAGACACCTGTAGTACTCCTTTATAATCACCCAGTAACATTGTGACGTTTGGTAGCATCCAAAGTGTTCCTCCGGTAAACGGGAGTTGCATAATCTCATAGTTACAGGAACATGTATAAGTCATGAAGAAAGCAATAGCAACATACTAAACGATCAAGTGCTAGGCTAACGGAATGGGTCATGTCAATCACATCATTCTCCTAATGATGTGATCCCATTAATCAAATGACAACACATGTCTATGGTTAGAAAACATAACCATCTTTGATTAATGAGCTAGTCAAGTAGAGGCATACTAGTGACTATATGTTTGTCTATGTATTCACACATGTATCATGTTTCCGGTTAATACAATTCTAGCATGAATAATAAACATTTATCATGAAATAAGGAAATAAATAATAACTTTATTATTGCCTCTAGGGCATATTTCCTTCAGTCTCCGAGATATGAAATAAGGAAATAAATAATAACTTTATTATTTGATCATGAAATAAGGAAATAAATAATAAATTTATTATTTGATCACACTATCAAAGCGTTTATTCCAACTCCGAGATGCTTGCACCAGTCCATAGATGGATCGCTGGAGCTTGTATACTTTGTTAGCACCTTTTGGATCAACAAAACATTCTGGTTGCATCATATACAACTCTTCTTCCAGAAATTCATTCAAGAATACATGTTTGACATCCATTTGCCAAATTTCATAATCATAAAATGCGGCAATTGCTAACATGATTCGGACAGACTTAAGCATCGCTACGGGTGAGAAAGTCTCATCGTAGTCAACCCCTTGAACTTGTCGTAAACCTTTTGCAACAAGTCGAGTTTTATAGACAGTTACATTACCATCAGCGTCAGTCTTCTTCTTAAAGATCCATTTATTCTCAATGGCTTGCCGATCATCGGGCAAGTCAACCAAAGTCCATACTTTGTTCTCATACATGGATCCCATCTCAGATTCCGTGGCCTCTAGCCATTTTGCGGAATCTGGGCTCACCATCGCTTCTTCATAGTTCGTAGATTCGTCATGGTCTAGTAACATAACTTCCAGAACAGGATTACCGTACCACTCTGGTGCGGATCTTACTCTGGAAGACCTACGAGGTTCTGTAGTAACTTAATCTGAAGTTTCATGATCATCATCATTAATTTCCTCACTAATTGGTGTAGTAGTCACAGGAACAGATTTCTGTGATGAACTACTTTCCAATAAGGGAGCAGGTACAGTTACCTCATCAAGTTCTACTTTCCTCCCACTCACTTCTTTCGAGAGAAACTCCTTCTCTAGAAAGGATCCATTCTTAGCAATGAATGTTTTTCCTTCGGATCTGTGATAGAAGGAGTACCCAACAGTTTCCTTTGGGTATTCTATGAAGACGCACTTCTCCGATTTGGGTTCGAGCTTATCAGGTTGAAAACCTTTTTCATATAAGCATTGCAACTCCAAACTTTAAGAAACGAAAGCTTAGGTTTACTGCTAAACCATAGTTCATATGGTGTTGTCTCAAGGGATTTAGATGGTGCCCTTTTAACGTGAATGCAGCTGTCTCTAATACATAACCCCAAAACAATAGTGGTAAAACAGTAAGAGACATCATAGATCGCACCATATCCAATAAAGTGCGGTTACGACGTTCGGACACACCATAACGTTGTGGTGTTCCAGGTGGCGTGAGCTGTGAAACTATTCCACATTGTTTTAATTGAAGACCAAACTCGTAACTCAAATATTCGTCTCCGCGATCAGATCGCAGAAACTTTATTTTCTTGTTACGATGATTTTTCCACTTCACTCTGAAATTCTTTGAACCTTTCAACTATTTCAGACTTATGTTTCATCAAGTAGATATACCCATATCTGCTCAAATCATCTGTAAAGGTCAGAAAATAACGATACTTTCCACGAGCATCAACACTCATTGGATCGCATACATCGGTATGTATTATTTCCAATAAGTCAGTAGCTCGTTCCATTGTTCCGGAGAACGGAGTTTTAGTCATCTTGCCCAATAGGCATGGTTCGCAAGCATCAAATGATTCATAACCAAGTGATTCCAAAAATCCATCTTTATGGAGTTTCTTCATACGCTTTACACCGATATGACCCAAACGGCAGTGCCACAAATAAGTTGCACTATCATTATTAACTTTGCATCTTTTGGCTTCAACATTATGAATATGTGTATCACTACGATCGAGATCCAACAAACTATTTTCATTGGGTGTATGACCATTGAAGGTTTTATTCATGTAAACAGAACAACAATTATTCTCTGACTTTAAACGAATAACCGTATTGCAATAAACATGATCAAATCATATTCATGCTCAACGCAAACGCCAAATAACATTTATTTAGGTTTAACACTAATCCCGAAAGTATAGGGAGTGTGCGATGATGATCATATCAATCTTGGAACCACTTCCAACACACATCGTCACTTCATCCTCAACTAGTCTCTGTTTATTCTGTAACTCCTGTTTCGAGTTACTAATCTTAGAAACCGAACAAGTATCAAATACTCAGGGGCTACTATAAACACTAGTAAGGCACACATCAATAACCTGTATATCAAATATACCCTTGTTCACTTCGCCATCCTTCTTATCCATCAAATATTCAGGGCATTTCCGCTTCCAGTGACCATTTCCTTTGCAGTGTAAGCACTCAGTTTCAGGCTTTGGTCCAGTTGTGGGCTTCTTCGCGGGATTGACAACTTGCTTGTCATTCTACTTGAAGTTCCCTTTCTATCCCTTTGCCCTTTTCTTGAAACTAGTGGTCTTGTCATTCATCAACACTTGATGCTCTTTCTTGATTTCTACCTTCGTCAATTTGAACATCACGAAGAGCTCGGGAATCGTTTTCGTCATCCCTTGCATACTATAGTTCATCACAAAGTTCTACTAACTTGGTGATGGTGACTAGAGAATTCTGTCAATCACTATCTTATCTGGAAGATTAACTCCCACTTGATTCAAGCGATTGTAGTACCCAGACAATCTAAGCACATGCTCACTAGTTGAGCGATTCTCCTCCATCTTTTAGCCATAGAACTTGTTGGAGACTTCATATCTCTCAACTCGGGTATTTGCTTGAAATATTAACTTCAACTCCTGGAACATCTCATATGGTCCATGACGTTCAAAACGTCTTTGAAGTCCCGATTCTAAGCCGTTAAGCATGGTGCACAAAACTATCAAGTAGTCATCATATTGAGCTAGCCAAACGTTCATAACGTCTGCATTTGCTCCTGCAATAGGTCTGTCACCTAGCGGTGCATCAAGGACATAATTCTTCTGTGCAGCAATGAGGATAAACCTCAGATCACGGATCCAATCCGCATCATTGCTACTAGCATCTTTCAACACAATTTTCTCTAGGAACATATCAAAATAAACATATGAAAGCAACAACGCAAGCTATTGATCTACAACATAATTTGCAAAATACTACCAGGACTAAGTTCATGATAAATTAAAGTTCAATTAATCATATTACTAAAGAACTCCCACTTAGATAGACATCTCTCTAGTCATCTAAGTGATTACGTGATCCAAATCAACTAAACCATGTCCGATCATCACGTGAGATGGAGTAGTTTCAATGGTGAACATCACTATGTTGATCATATCTACTATATGATTCACGTTCGACCTTTCGGTCTCCGTGTTCCGAGGCCATATCTGTATATGCTAGGCTCGTCAAGTTTAACCTGAGTATTCCGCGTGTGCAACTGTTTTGCACCCGTTGTATTTGAACGTAGAGCCTATCACACCCGATCATCACGTGGTGTCTCAGCACGAAGAACTTTCGCAACGGTGCATACTCAGGGAGAACACTTCTTGATAATTATTAGTGAGAGATCATCTTAAAATGCTACCGTCAATCAAAGCAAGATAAGATGCATAAAGGATAAACATCACATGCAATCAATATAAGTGATATGATATGGCCATCATCATCTTGTGCTTGTGATCTCCATCTCCGAAGCACCGTCGTGATCACCATCGTCACCGGCGCGACACCTTGATCTCCATCGTAGCATCGTTGTCGTTACGCCATCTATTGCTTCTACAACTCTCGCTACCGCTTAGTGATAAAGTAAAGCAATTACAGGGCGTTTGCATTTCATACAATAAAGCGACAACCATATGGCTCCTGCCAGTTGCCGATAACTTCGTTTACAAAACATGATCATCTCATACAATAAAATATAGCATCACGTATTGACCATATCACATCACAACATGCCCTGCAAAAACAAGTTAGACGTCCTCTACTTTGTTGTTGCGAGGGTGAGATCTGATAGAGATTAGGGGTTGTCAATCCCTTCACGGTCACTTACGAGGGTGAGATCTGATAGAGATGATCAATAATATTTTTGGTATTTTTGATAGATAGATGCAAAGTGAAAAGTAAAAGGCAAAGTAAAAACAAAGCAAGTAAATAAAGCTATAGAGAGTGATATGATGAGAATAGACCCGGGGGCCATAGGTTTCACCAGTGGCTTCTCTCAAGAGCATAGATATTCTACGGTGGGTGAACAAATTACTGTTGAGCAATTGACAGAATTGAGCATAGTTATTGTTGGGGAACGTAGTAATTTCAAAAAAAATTCCTACGTACACGCAAGATCATGGTGATGGCATAGCAATGAGAGGAGAGAGTGTTGTCCACGTACCCTCGTAGACCGTAAGCGAAAGCGTTATGACAACGCGGTTGATGTAGTCGTACGTCTTCACGATCCGACCGATCCAAGTACCGAACGTACGGCACCTCCGGGTTCAGCACATGTTCAGCTCGATAACGATC
Organism: Triticum dicoccoides; assembly: GCF_002162155.2. NCBI lineage: Eukaryota > Viridiplantae > Streptophyta > Magnoliopsida > Poales > Poaceae > Triticum > Triticum dicoccoides. The sequence continues at coordinate 592,784,148 of NC_041389.1, read as the reverse complement.
CCCGGGCTCCGATCCAGCAAAGCTTCGGGGATGAGTTCCGTCAGCACGACGGCGTGGTGACGACGATGATGCTCTACCGGCGCAGGGCTTCGCCTAAACTCCGCGACGATATGACCGAGGTGGAATATGGTGGAGGGGGGCACCGCACACGGCTAAGGAACGATCCGTAGATCAACTTGTGTTGTTGTGGGGTGCCCCCCTGCCCCGTATATAAAGGAGCAAGGGGAGGGCCGGCCAAGGAGGAGGAGGCGCGCCCAAGGGGGGAGTCCTACTCCCACCGGGAGTAGGACTCCTCCTTTCCTAGTAGGAGTAGGAGAGAAGGAAGGGGAAGAGAGAAGGGAAGGAAGGAGGGGGTGCGGCCCCTCCCCCTAGTCCAATTCGGACTAGGCCTTGGGGGGGGGGGCGCGGACTGCCCTAGGCAGCCCCTCTCTCTTTCCCGTATGGCCCAATAAGGCCCATTACCTCTCCCCGGCGAATTCCCGTAACTCTCCGGTACTCCGAAAAATACCCGAATCACTCGGAACCTTACCGAACTCCGAATATAGTCGTCCAATATATCGATCTTTACGTCTCGACCATTTCGAGACTCCTCGTCATGTCCCCGATCTCATCCGGGACTCCGAACTCCTTCGGTATATCAAAACTCATAAACTCATAATATAACTGTCATCGAAACCTTAAGCGTGCGGACCCTACGGGTTCGAGAACTATGTAGACATGACCTAGAACTATTCTTGGTCAATAACCAATAGCGGAACCTGGATGCCCATATTGGCTCCTACATATTCTACGAAGATCTTTATCGGTCAAAACGCATAACAATATACTTTGTTCCCTTTGTCATCGGTATGTTACTTGCCCGAGATTCGATCGTCAGTATCCAATACCTAGTTCAATCTCGTTACCGGCAAGTCTATTTACTCGTTACGTAATGCATCATTTCGTAACTAACTCATTAGCTACATTGCTTGCAAGGCTTATAGTGATGTGCATTACCGAGAGGGCCCAGAGATACCTCTCCGACAATCGGAGTGACAAAACCTAATCTCGAAATACGCCAACCCAACATGTACCTTTGGAGACACCTGTAGTACTCCTTTATAATCACCCAGTAACGTTGTGATGTTTGGTAGCACCCAAAGTGTTCCTCCGCTAAACGGGAGTTGCATAATCTCATAGTTACAGGAACATGTATAAGTCATGAAGAAAGCAATAGCAACATACTAAACGATCAAGTGCTAGGCTAACGGAATGGGTCATGTCAATCACATCATTCTCCTAATGATGTGATCCCATTAATCAAATGACAACACATGTCTATGGTTAGGAAACATAACCATCTTTGATTAATGAGCTAGTCAAGTAGAGGCATACTAGTGACTATATGTTTGTCTATGTATTCACACATGTATCATGTTTCCGGTTAATATAATTCTAGCATGAATAATAAACATTTATCATGAAATAAGGAAATAAATAATAACTTTATTATTGCCTCTAGGGCATATTTCCTTCAGTTATGAGCATATCTAGGTAATGATCATGTATATAGGCATCACGTCCGAGACAAGTAGATCGAAACAATTCTGCATCTACTACTATTACTCCACTCATCGACCGCTATCCAACTTGCATCTAGAGTATTAAGTTAAAAACAGAGTAACGCCTTAAGCAAGATGACATGATGTAGAGGGATAAATTCATGCAATATGATAAAAACCCCATCTTGTTATCCTCGATTGCAACAATACAATACGTGCCTTGCAACCCTTTCTGTCACTGGGTAAGGACACCGCAAGATTGAACCCAAAGCTAAGCACTTCTCCCATTGCAAGAACTACAAATCTAGTTGGCCAAACCAAAAAGGATAATTTGAAGAGACTTGCAAAGATAACTCAATCATACATAAAGAAGATTCAAATATTTTCCATAGATAATACTGGATCATAAACCCACAATTCATCGATCTCAACAAACACACCACAAAAAGAAGATTACATCGAATAGATCTCCACAAGAGAGGGGGAGAACATTGTATTGAGATCCAAAAAGAGAGAAGAAGCCATCTAGCTACTAGCTATAGACCCGAAGGTCTGAAGTAAACTACTGACACTTCATCGGAGGGGCTATGGTGTTGATGTAGAATCCCTCCATGGTGGATGCCCCCTCCGGCGGAGCTCCGGAACAGGCCTCAAGATGGGATCTCGTGGATACAGAAGGTTGCGGCGGTGGAATTAGGTTTTTGGCTCCTGTTCTGACCGTTTGGGGATACGTAGGTATATATAGGAGGAAGGAGTACGTCAGTGGAGCAGCAGGGGCCCCACGAGGTAGGGGCGCGCGCCCAGGGGGGCGCCCTCCACCCTCGTGACCGCCTGTGGCACTTCTTGGAGTAGGGTCCAAGTCTCCTAGATCACGTTCGGTGAGAGAATCACGTTCCCGAAGGTTTCATTCCGTTTGGACTCCGTTTGATATTCTGTTTCTTCGAAACACTAAAATAGGCAAAAAACAGCAATTCTGGGCTGGGCCTCCGGTTAATAGGTTAGTCCCAAAAATAATATAAAAGTGGAAAATAAAGCCCAATATAGTCCAAAACAGTAGATAAAGTAGCATGGAGCAAACAAAAATTATAGATACGTTGGAGACGTATCAGGCATCCCCAAGCTTAATTCCTGCTCGTCCTCGAGTAGGTAAATGATAAAAAGAGAATTTTTGACGCGGAGTGATACTTTGGCATAATTTCAATGTAAATCTTCTTAATTGTGATATGAATATTCAGATCCAAAAGATTCAAGACAAAAGTTCATATTGACACAAAAATAATAATACTTCAAGCATACTAATCAAAGCAATCATGTCTTCTCAAAATAACATGGCAAAAGAAAGTTCATCCCTACAAAATCATATAGTTAGGCTATGCTTCACTTTCGTCACACAAAGATGTTCCCAACTTCTATACCCCCGATGACAAGCCAAGAAATTGTTTCATTCTTAAATAATCTCAAACTTTTTCAACCTTCACGCAATACATGAGCGTGAGCCATGGATATAGCACTATGAGTGGAATAGAATATGATGACGGGGATTGTGTGGAGAAGACAAAAAAGGAGAAAGTCTCACATTGACGAGGCTAATCAACGGGCTATGGAGATGCCCATCAATTGATGTCAACATGAGGAGTAGGGATTGCCATGCAACGGATGCACTAGAGCTATGAATGCTCAAAAAAAGAAAACTAGTGGGTGTGCATCCAACTCGCTTGCTCATGAAGACCTAGGGCATTTGAGGAAGCCCATCGTAGGAATATACAAGCCAAGTTCTATAATGAAAAATTCCCACTAGTATAAAAAGACAACTTATGAGACTCACTACATGAAGAACAAGGTGCTACTTTGAAGCACAATATATGAGACTCACTACATGAAGAACAAGGTGCTACTTTGAAGCACAATATATGAGACTTACTACATGAAGGATAAGGTGCTACTTTGAAGCACAAGTGTGGAAAAAGAGATAGTAGCATTGCCCTTTTTTCTTTCCCTTTTTTTCTTTTTTTGGTCCTTTCCTTTTTTTGGCCTTTCTTCTTTTTTTTTCTTGGGCAATGCTCTAATATTGATGATCATCACACTTCTATTGATTACATCATAAGGATTACAACTCGAAACTTAGAACAAGATATGACTCTATATGAATGCCTCCGGCAGTGTACCGGGATGGTGCAATGAATCAAGAGTGACATGTATGAAAAATAATGCATGGTGGCCTTGCCACAAATACGATTTCAACTACATGATCATGCAATGGCAATATGACAAAAGTAATGTATGTCATGATGATGATGATGGTGGAAGTTGCATGGTAATATATCTCGGAATGGCTATGGAAATGCCATAATAGGTAGGTATGGTGGCTGTTTTGAGGAAGATATAAGGAGGTTTATGTGTGATAGAGCGTATCGTATCACGGGGTTTGGATGCACCGGTGAAGTTTGCGCCAACTCTCAAGGTGAGAAAGGGCAATGCATGGTACCGAAGAGGCTAGCAAAGGCGGATAGGTGAGAGTGCGTATAATCCATGGACTCAACATTAGTCAAAAGAACTCATATACTTATTGCAAAATTTTAGAAGTCATCAAAAATCAAGTACTACGCGCATGCTCCTAGGGGGATAGATTGGTAGGAAAAGACCATCGCTCGTCCCCGACCACCACTCATAAGGATGCACAAGCCAGGTACACTTCATGTTTCAAATTTGTTACACAACTTTAACCATACGTGCATGCTACGGGACTTGCAAACTTCAAGACAAGCATTCTTCAAATTCATAATCACCCAACTAGCATGACTTTGATATTATCACCTCCATATCTCAAAACAATCAACTTATCTTAGTATTCAATTCACTCAAAAGTAAGTTTCACATATCTTGAATACCAAGTATATTAACATTAAGCAAATTACTATGCTATTAATGACTCTCAAAATAATCTAAGTGAAGCATGAGAGATCAAGAGTTTCTTTAAAAAAATCCACCACCATGCTCTAAAAGATATAAGTGAAGCACTAGAGCAAAAATTATCACGCTCAAAAGATATAAGTGAAGTACTATGAGCAAAACTATCAAGCTCAAAAGATATAAGTGAAGCACATAGAGTATTCTAACAAATTCCAATTCATGTATCGCTCTCTCAAAAGGTGTGTACAGCAAGGATGATTGTGGTAGACTAACAAGCAAAGACACAAATAATACAAGACGCTCCAAGCAAAACACATATCATGTGGTGAATAAAAATATAGCTCCAAGTAAATTACCGATGGAAGTGGACGAAAGAGGGGATGCCTTCCGGGGCATCCCCAAGCTTTGACTTTTTGGTGTCCTTGGATTATCTTGGGGGTGCCATGGGCATCCCCAAGCTTAGGATCTTGCCACTCCTTGTTCCATAATCCATCAAAAGAATTCACCCAAAACTTGAAAACTTCACAACACAAAACTCAACAGAAATCTCGTGAGCTCCGTTAGAGAAAGAAAACAAAAGACTACTTAAAGGTACTGTAATGAACTCATTCTTTATTTATAATGGTGTTAAACCTACTGTATTCCAACTTCTCTATGGATTATAAACTATTTTACTAGCCATAGATTCATCAAAATAAGCAAACAACACACGTAAAACAGAATCTGTCAAAAACAGAACAGTCTGTAGCAATCTGTAACTAACACAAACTTCTGGAACTCTAAAAATTCTAACAAAATATGAAGTCCTGTAAAATTTGTTTATTTAACAGCAGCAAAAAGAATCAGCGAAAAAGCACGTTTCTGTGATTTAACAAAACTATATTCGTGCGTGCAAAGTTTTTGTTTTTCAGCAGAATCAAATCAACTATCATCGTAGGTTATCCTATAGGTTCTACTTGGCACAAACACTAATTAAAAGACAAAACCACATCCAAACAGAGGCTAGATGGATTATTTATTCCTAAACTGAAGCAAAAACAAAAAACACAAAATAAAATTGGGTTGCCTCCCAACAAGCGCTATCGTTTAACGCCCCTAGCTAGGCATAAAAGCAAGGATAGATCTAGGTATTGCCATCTTTGGTAGGCAATCCATAAGTGGCTCTCATGATAGATTCATATGGTAATTTTATTTTATTTCTAGGGAAGTGTTCCATGCCCTTCTTTAAGGGAAATTGGAATCTAATATTCCCTTCCTTCATATCAATAATTGCACCAATCGTTCTAAGGAAAGGTCTACCAAGGATAATAGGACATCAAGGATTGCAATCTATATCAAGAACGATAAAATCTATGGGCACATAATTCCTATTTGCAACAATAAGAACATCATTAATTCTTCCCGTAGGCTTTTTAATAGTGGAATCCGCAAGATGCAAGTTTAGAGGGCAATCATCAAAATCATGGAAATCTAGCAAATCACACAAGGATTTGGGAATAGTGGAGACACTAGCACCCAAATCACACAAAGCATGAAACTCATAATCTTTAATTTTAATTTTAATAGTGGGTTCCCACTCATCATAGAGTTTTCTAGGGATAGAAACTTTCAACTCAAGTTTTTCTTCATAAGATTGTATCAAGGCGTCAACAATGTGTTCGGTAAAGGCCTTATTTTGACTATAAGCATGAGGACAATCTAGCACGGATAACAACAAGGAAATACAACCAATCAAAGAGCAATTTTCATAATTAAATTCCTTGAGATCCAAAATAGTGGGTTTAGCAACATCTCGGTTTTTATTTATTTCAATCCCTCTTTCATCAATTTCATCATCAAGATCTAGAAACTCCGAATTCTTAGAACGCCTTCTAGGTAAAGGAAGATCATATTCAGTTTAATCAAGATTCATATTGCAAAACAAAGATTTAACGGGAGACACATCAATGACTTTTAGATCTTCATCTTGATTTTCATAGTAATTGGAAGAACCCGCTTTAATAAAGGCATATTTGGAAGCACGCATCCTAGCGGTTCTTTCTTTGCACTCATCAATGGAAATTCTCATGGCTTTGAGAGACTCATTGATATCATGCTTAGGAGGAATAGATCTAAGCTTTAAAGAATCAATTTCAAGAGAAATTCTATCAACGTTCCCAGCCAAATCATCAACTTTAAGCAATTTCTCTTCAAGCAAAGCATTAAAATTCTTTTGTGAATTCATAAACTCTTTAACACTACTCTCAAATTCAGAGGGCATCTTATTAAAATTTCCATAAGAGTTGTTGTAGGAATTTCCATAATTATTAGAAGGATTACTAGGATAAGGCCTAGGATTAAAATTCCCTCTATACGCGTTGTTTCCAAAACTATTCCTACCAACAAAATTCACATCCATAGATTCATTATTCTCAAGCAAGGTAGACAAAGGCATATCATTGGGATGAAGAGGAGTATTTTTAGGAGCAAACATCTTCATAAGTTCATCCATCTGTTCACTCAAAACATTAATTTCTTCTATAGCATGCACTTTTTTACTAGAAGATCTTTCAGTGTGCCATTGAGAATAATTAGCCATAATGTTATCAAGCAATTTTGTAGCATATCCTAACGTAATTTCCATAAATGTGCCTCCCGCGGCCAAATCTAAAAGATTTCTAGAAGCAAAATTCAATACGGCATAATTTTTTTGTATGATCATCCATAAATTCAAACCATGAGTAAGGCAATTGCGAAGCATTAATTTCATTCTTTCCCGATTAGGCAACATGCTCATGATCAAGTTGTTTAAAATTCATGATATCGTTCCTAAGAGTGATAATCTTAGCGGGAGGAAAATACTTAGAGATAAAAGCATCTTTGCACTTGTTCCAAGAATCAATACTATTTTTAGGCAAAGATGAAAACCAAACTTTAGCACGATCTCTAAGTGAAAACGGAAATAACTTCAATTTGACAATATTGTTATCTGTATCTTTCTTCTTTTGCATATCACACAAATCAACAAAATTTGTTTAGATGAGTAGCGGCATCTTCACTAGGAAGGCCGACGAATTGATCTTTCATAACAAGATTCAGCAAAGCGGTATTGATTTCACAAGACTCATCGTTATTAAGTGGAGCAAACGGAGTACTAAGGAAATCATTATTATTGGTATTCGAGAAATCACACAATTTGGTATTATCTTTCACCATGGCAACAAGTAATCCAACACACAAGCAAACAGAAAGGCAACAGAAAAAAACAAAAGGGAAAGAGAGGAGAAGATTGGGAAAGAGAGCGTGAATAAAACAGCAAGGGTGAAGTGGGGGAGAGGAAAACGAGAGGCAAATGACAAATAATGTAATGCGAGAGATAGGGATTGCGATGGGTACTTGGTATGGTTGACTTGCTTGCGTGAGCCTCCCCGGGAATGGCGCCAGAAATTCTTCTTGCTACTTCTTGAGCACTGCGTTGGATTTCCCCGAAGAGGAGAGGATGATGCAGCAAAGTAGCATAAGTATTTCCCTCAGTTTTTGAGAACCAAGGTATCAATCCAGTAGGAGACCACACACAAGTCCCTCGTACCTACACAAAACGATAGCTACTCGCAACCAACGTGATTAGGGGTTGTCAATCCCTTCACAGTCACTTACGAGGGTGAGATATGATAGAGATGATAAATAATATTTTTGGTATTTTTGATAGATAGATGCAAAGTGAAAAGTAAAAGGCAAAGTAAAAACAAAGCAAGTAAATAAAGCGATAGAGATTGATATGATGAGAATAGACCCGGGGGCCATAGGTTTCACTAGTGGCTTCTCTCAAGAGCATAGATATTCTACGATGGGTGAACAAATTACTGTTGAGCAATTGACATAATTGAGCATAGTTATGAGCATATCTAGGTAATGATCATGTATATAGGCATCACGTCCAAGACAAGTAGATCGAAACGATTCTACATCTACTACTATTACTCCACTCATCGACCGCTATCCAGCATGCATCTAGAGTATTAATTTAAAAACAGAGTAACGCCTTAAGCAAGATGACATGATGTAGAGGGATAAATTCATGCAATATGATAAAAACCCCATCTTGTTATCCTCGATGGCAACAATACAATACGTGCCTTGCAACCCTTTCTGTCACTTGGTAAGGACACCGCAAGATTGAACCCAAAGCTAAGCACTTCTCCCATTGCGAGAACTACCAATCTAGTTGGCCAAACCAAAAAGGATAATTCGAAGAGACTTGCAAAGATAACTCAATCATACATAAAAGAATTCAGAGAAGATTCAAATATTTTCCATAGATAATACTGGATCATAAACCCACAATTCATCGATCTCAACAAACGCACCACAAAACGAAGATTACATCGAATAGATCTCCACAAGAGAGGGGGAGAACATTGTATTGAGATCCAAAAAGAGAGAAGAACCCATCTAGCTACTAGCTATGGACCCGAAGGTCTGAAGTAAACTACTCACACTTCATCAGAGGGGCTATGGTGTTGATGTAGAAGCCCTCCGTGGTGGATGCCCCCTCCGGCGGAGCTCCGAAACAGGCCCCAAGATGGGATCTCGTGGATACAGAAGGTTGCGGCGGTGGAATTAGGTTATTGGCTCCTGTTCTGATCGTTTGGGGATACATAGGTATATATAGGAGGAAGGAGTACGTCGGTGGAGCAGCAGGGGGCCCACGAGGTAGGGGGCGCACCCAGGGGGGCGCCCTCCACCCTCGTGACCACCTCTAGCACTTCTTGGAGTAGGGTCCAAGTCTCCTGGATCACGTTCGGTGAGAGAATCACGTTCCCGAAGGTTTCATTCCGTTTGGACTACGTTTGATATTCCGTTTCTTCGAAACACTGAAATAGGCAAAAAAACAACAATTCTGGGCTGGGCCTCCGGTTAATAGGTTAGTCCCAAAAACAATATAAAAGTGGAAAATAAAGCCCAATATAGTCCAAAACAATAGATAAAGTAGCATGGAGCAATCAAAAATTATAGATACGTTGGAGACGTATCAGCCGCCCTCTACGTTGCCGTCATCAACATCCGGGCCATTCACCACGCCGCCCTGATCAGCAACCACGACCACACTGTCGTCATCGGCGGTGAAGGCCCTAACGAGGGCGTCCACGTTGTCTTCCACCCAATGCGCCAAGTCGCCCCGGATGGCCAGGGGTACTGGTGCGATGGTGGCATCGAAGTCAAAGTGGGGGTCCATGTCCTGAAGATGACTGAAGACGCGAGAAAAAGCACGCCCAAGCTGGGCACGACTCCTCTCCTCCACCAACCTGTTGGCTCTGCCCGACCAAGCCTCTAGCTGCATCACCACATCAGTGAAGAACTGAAGGTTACCGGCATAGTTAACCTCATGAGGCTCCCCAATGGCTGCCTCGCAGATATTGCCCAAGGCCGTGTTAGCTCTTTCCCGGAGCGTGCGGAGCATAGGGCCATGCATATGCTCCAAGGTCTGCCGCTGGCGTATCTCGTCCTCGTTCCGCCGCGCGACGGCCTCAGCCACGTCAACCCTCTGATGGAGAAGAAGCACCTCGGCACGGGAGGAAGCCAGCTCCCCCTGTGCCGCGCCAAGGGCAGCCCCGGCAGCGTCCGCGCGCCGCGTCGCTGCATCCAGCCTGGCCCTTAGGGCGGCGGTCCTGCCCTCTGCTTTGACCCTGATCAGCTCCAGCCTTTCCTCGTGCTCGCGCTCGAGGTTCGAGCGGGCCTCCGCCACCCGGAGATCAACCTCTTCTAGGACTTGGGCTTCCCGCGCAGCAACATCATCCTCCGCCTGCACCACTGGGCGCTCTCTTGTCTCCAACCGTTCGAGGTCACGGGCGCGCTCGGCGGCCTCCAGCGTTAGTGCCTCCTCACATCTCTGGAGCTCCGCCTGGTCGACCGAAGCCCCCTTCATCGACCCAAGGGCCGCCTCATGAAGCTCCACCTGCTGCTCTAGGGAGTTACTCCAGGCCTGGAGATCCCGCGCCCGCTCCTCTGCAGCCTTGCGCCGCTGGTTAGCCTCCTGGGCCTCCTCAATGTCGTGGGAGCAGGCCTCCCGAGAAGCCGCCAACGATGCCTCGGCCTTCGCATAGTCGAGGTCACGCTGGTGGCGTGCAAGGGCAACGGCCACCTTCAGCTTGCGCCTCTCCTCAGCTAGGCGCAGGCCCTCGGCCTGAAGGCGCGCGTCCTCGTTAGCAAGCTCTACACCGAGCTGGCTCACTGCGTCAGCCGCCCTCTGAAGAAACCCTTGGCGAAGGGCGCGGCGCTCCCGAGCGTGCTCGAGCATGTCTTCTGCGCCATCCTCCGCTCTTGGCGCGCGCAGAGGGCCTCGAACCAGCACGCTCCCTCTGGGCAGGGGGCTGGGGGCTGGCGCCCTCGTGGTGGCCGGGCGCGCCCCGCCAGAAGCCTGGCCCATAGCTGGTTCGTCCTCCAAGGAAGATTGCGAGACCGACCTCAGCCTGTCGCCGTCCACGACCAAGGCCTGGGGCAGGCTGGTTGTGCCCCAGGAGGGCTCGCGAAGGGGGGACGCGAGGTGCAAAAAATCAGGATGCACCGCGGGATGGCTCACCTCTCCAACCGACCTCACAACAAGGGCAGTACTCGAGCTCGGGGCGCTTGGGGTCGGTGGAGAGGGTGAGGCCTGGGGAGATGGCTCCTTGGCCGTCTCCGTGAAATCATCAGGAAGAGCCCTGTAGGGCAGTGGTCAGCTGAAGCAACGGGAAAGTAAGGGACTAATAAAGGAGAAGGCTTACTCATCAATGGCGAAGTACTTCCTGCGCTTCAATAGGCGGCAGGGGTAATCATCACCACCCAAGGCCTCCCTTCTCTTTCGAAGAGCGTCGAAATCCACGCGAAAGCGGCCTAGATGCTCGGCGCAAGGGTCTGTCTGCGGCAAGGAAGAAGCGCCAAGGTGACCGGCGTCGGGGGCATTGCCCTGGCGCACGCCGCTAGACGCCGCCCCATGGAGGGTGGCCGGGGCCTCGGGAGCCTCTGCCACGGAAGCCGCGGGCCGCGGCTCAACGCCTTCGGCCGCTGCAGGGCTGGCCTCAGAAGCTGCCACCTCATGAGTTCTGCACGGCGTCGTTATCCCGACGGCAGCCCCCTCAGTCCCCGGCGGCCCTTGCCTCCCAACTCCACCACTTGAGAAGGACCGCCGCGGGCAACCGAGAGGGCAACCACCGCAACTGGGTTCTCACGAGGTCCCATGAGGCCTGCTGGGCGCAGCCCCCATTCATCGAAGCAGGGCATCTGCTTCACAAAATGCCCTGCCAGAGCAAAGGTACAACAAGGCAGCCCCTTGCCGGAGGCTGCCAGGGGAAGGATCCCCAGTCAGAATCATGAGAACCTTCCTTAGCACTTCAGGCGCCAGATCTTCCTTCTAGAGCCTCATGCGGTCTTCATGCCCCCCGAAGGCCCACATCCGGCGGGAATGACGCTGGAGAGGGGCAATGTGGCTCTGGAGGAACTCCTTCACCACCTTGGATGCCGTCACACCAAGCGCCCTCAAGTTCGCGAAGCAATGCCAGACGAAGGCGAGCCGGGGGCTTGTGAGCGTCTCATGGCCCCAGCCTGAGTTGGGGACAGCGGGCAAGGTTGGCTCCGAGAGCAGGGGGCTGGGCACTCCGACATCCACGTACAACCACCGCTCTCGGAACCCAGTCGCAGGCGGATGAAGGCTGAAATCAATCCCTGAAGCTGCCGCTCCTGGCGTGGCGAGGAAGCTCACGCACCCCAAACATTGGGTGGGGTCACTGAGGCGCAAAGAGAAGAAGCGGCGCAGCAAGGCAACTGAAGGAGGAATGCCCATCATCGCCTCGCAAACAAAAGCGAAGACGGCAATGAGAGCAATGGATTCGAGACCCAAATGCATCATGTGAATCTGGTAATGGGGAAGTACGGCGTTGAAGAAATCAGAAAAGGGGGGAAACAGTCCCGCCCACAGGGCGTCGGTGAAGTATCGGACCTTGGTGACTATTCAATCAATGGCGAAGTGAGACGCGGGCCAGACCGTCGTCCTCCCACACTCGTTGAAGGTGGTGGCCATGGCGGAACGGACCTTGTCCAAGGCTTCCAGATTGAGTATGATCGACTGGTTGACAGCAGGAGCCGCCGATGACGGCGAGCGGGGCGAGGGCACCGGATTCTTCCCTTTCCCCTTCTTCGTTGGCGCCATGGCGACAGGAAGGGGGAGGGTTCGAGATTGGATTGGAAGCGGATGTTGGTGCTCAAGGGGAGGAAGAGCAGGGGACGCACGAGCGGCAAGAAGAGGGATCACTGTGTGCAATCGCGGGTCCGCCTAGCTGGGCGCAAAATAAGGAGGCATGGGGAAACAGGGACGCCCGCGTCCAATCAACTGCCACGCGGCGCCCAAGTACGTAGGCTGATGGGGCCCGTGGCGCTTCGCACTTTCCCCTTCGCTTCTTTGCTTAGCCAAGTCCAGGCGTGCCTTGGGCCCGGGGGCTACTGTCGGTGTTCTGGGAACATGGGTACCCAGACTTGCCTGCCTGCGGCCTATGGCATGGCTCAGGGAGTGGCCCAGTACGGCCCATCTTTATCAACACATGCTCAAGACCCTCGCGAGGGGCTAAGCCTCGCGGGGAGGACGACAGGATGCTTCCTCGGGCACAGCCTCGTCAGGCTGGCTCGCGAGGAGGCGGAGAGATCAAGGCAGGGTACCTCCCGAGGTGCTTATGACGCAAGCCATGACGACCGAAGCCAGGCGGGTGCCAGGCGGGCGCGAGCCTGCGCAGAGTCCTTGTTTCCTCTTTGGTGCAAAGGGGGCAAGTGCAGGCAAGAGTATCAAGGAAAGGCAACCATTTCGGTGCAACAAGACCAAGACCAGCAGAAAGGCAGGATGGAGGTCATCGTGGCGCCCAAGCCAGCATCACCGTCAGAGTCTTTGGCAGGCGAGGACCGACTTTAGCCAGGATAAGTGTACTAGATGTTCCCCTTCAAAATTGCCAATTGTTGGCGCCCTTCCCGCTCAATATTTGGGAAGAGGACCAAGGCCTCGCTCTATAAATAGGACTAGCCACCACAGAGTATGAGGGGGAGATAGAGAGATATCGAGATCGAGAGAGGGGGAGATCGAGATCTAGATCCAGATCGAGAGATCAGATAGGTATCCAAGAGGCGATTGAACTCACCCAAGCAGTTCACCGCGCCAGCTCAAGAACACCCCTTGCGAGGCTGTTCTTCCTTTGTATTGTTCATCGCCAGCCCCCTGAGGCAATCTACCAAACCACAAACTAGAGTAGGGTATTACACCACAATGGTGGCTCGAACTAGTATAAACCTCATGTCCCTCGTGTAGTTTAGATCCTTGCGAGGCGACGAGACATAGGTAGGTAGGAGGTGTGATCTCCGCGTGCACCCCAGAGTTCGAACCTTGAGGGTCTGCCGGAACACGAAATCTGACAGCAGTGGATGCCCACGCAGAGAGGAGTATGAGGGTTCACTCGTTCGTCTGCGGTGTGAGGCTGCCGTCGCCGCAGGGCCTGGCCAGCGGTGGGAATAGTAGGGGGCGGTGAGGCCTCCGCGGCAGCACAGCCGGCCACGGGAGGCAGGAGCAGGCGGCACGACCGACGCTGCTTTGGGCGGCTGGAGCAAGAAGACCAGAGGTTGAAGAAGCACTACGGCCATTGGATGGACATCGTATGATCACTTGAGCTAGAATCGTTCATATCGACTAAGTTGACAAAGCCCTCCATCCCTGTCAACTTAGTAGGCCCACAAGTCAGCCTCCCACCAAGGTGGGTCCCAGCTAGCAGGGGGAGTATTCAATTTTTTGTGCTTAATAAGGAGGCACTTTCGGTGGGTCCGAGCTGACAGCGGGGGGGGGGGGACGTTTTTTTCACGAAATATGGTGGCTCGTTCTGTGGGTCCCAGCAGTCAGGGGGGAAACATTTTTTTCGTGAAATAAGGTGGCCCGTCCAATGGGTCCCTGCTGTCAGGTGGAGGAATAATTATTTTGCGCGTAATAAGGAGGCACTTCCTTGCGCCACCGTGGACCCAGCTGTCAGCCTGTCCGCGTACAGTACTCTTCCGATGGAAGTCGGTCATTGAGGGAGTCCTGGATTAGGGGGTGTCCGGATGGCCGGACTATGACCTTTGGCCGGACTCCCGGACTATGAAGATACAAGATTGAAGACGTCGTCCCGTGTCTGGATAGGACTTTCCTTGGCGTGGAAGGCAAGCTTGGTGATACAATATGAAGATCTCCTCCCGTTGTAACCGACTCTGTGTAACCCTAGCCCTCTCCGGTGTCTATATAAACCGGAGAGTTTTAGTCTATAGGACGAACAACAATCATACCATAGGCTAGCTTCTAGGGTTTAGCCTCTCTGATCTCGTGGTAGATCAACTCTTGTAATACCCATACCATCAATATTAATCAAGCAGGAGTAGGGTTTTACCTCCACCGAGAGGGCCTGAACCTGGGTAAAAACATCGTGTCCCTTGTCTCCTGTTACCATCCGCCTAGACGCACAGTTCGGGACCCCCTACCCCAGATCCACCGGTTTTGACACCGACATTGGTGCTTTCATTGAGAGTTCCTCTGTGTTGTCGCCTTTAGGCCCGATGGCTTCTTCGATCATCAACCACGACGCAGTCTAGGGTGAGATTTTTATCCCCGGACAAATCTTCGTATTCGGCGGCTTCGCACTGCGGGCTAACTCGCTTGGCCATCTGGAGCAGATCGAAAGCCACGCCCCTGGCCATCAGGTTAGGTTTGGAAGCTTAAACTACACGGCCGATGTCCGCGGGGACTTGATCTTCGACGGATTCGTGCCACGGCCGAGCGTGCCGCACTATCTCGATGGGCATGATCTAGCTCTGCTGCCGGACAGCGCCCAGAGTGCCGCTCAGGTGTCCGCTCCGACCATTAGCTCAGAGCTGTCTACACTAACCAGGGACGGACGGTTGGATGCCGCCCCAGGAGACGCAATCTCTACGGCGATAGAGCCGAATACCAGCCTAGTCCTTTGCAAGGCCCATGACTAAAAGGTGCCGGACTCCGTTCCGGACTCCGAATCTTCCGCACCCCTTCCGATCGAACCCGATTGGGCTCCGATCATGGAGTTCACTGCCGCGGACGTCTTTCAGCACTCGCCCTTTGGCGATATCCTGAACTCCCTAAAGTCTCTCTCTTTGTCAGGAGAGCCCTGGCCGGACTATGGTCAGCAAGGTTGGTATGCAGACAATGAAGAAATTCGAAACCCACCCACCACCCACTTTGTAGCCACTGTCGACGATCTAACCGACACGCTCGACTTCGACTCCGAAGACATCGACGGTATGGACGCCGATGGAGGAGACGACCAAGAACCAGCACCTATAGGGCATTGGAAAGCCACCTCGTCATACGATGTATACATGGTGGACACACCTAAAAGGAATGACAACGAGGATCAAAAGGGCGCAACCAGGGATCGCTCCCTCGAAAAACAATCAAAGCGGCGGCGTAAGCGCCACGCCAAGCCCCACCTTGACAAAGACCCAGCCATAGAGCAGGGCGAATCAACAGAAGACGAACATGCCATCGAGCAACCTTCCAAACAGGGCAGACAGTCCGAACAAACCATCCCCGGGAAAGATAATAGTCCGGACGACCTCACGCCGGACAAATTGCTGGAACGTCAGAACCTCCACCAAAGGCTCGTTGCCACTGCACGCAGCCTGAAAAAGCAAAAGCGGAGGCTCAAAACAGCGGAAGATGCACTCAGGATCAGATGGGGCAAAGTACTCAATACCGCACACAAGTACGGCAACAATCGTCACACAAAGAGCTATCCGAAATGGAAACTACTACCGGAATTTGACGAAGAGGCCATAGAGCCCCCACAGTCAAAAAATAAGGAAGCCACAAGGTCGGATAGACGACCCCACGATCGATATCAAGCGACAAAGGGCGCCGCACTCAATACGGCGCGCAATCCGCCCAAGGATTCGCATCAAAAAACTGGCCCAACCAGATCCATCTATGGGCCAAGAAAGCAAGCTCCAGTGAGCAATGCAATGCAAAACATATCCGAACATCGCGACACACCTACATACAGGGGCGCCGCACATCCCCTATGTTTTACCGATGAGGTGCTGGATCATGAATTCCCAGCGGGATTCAAGCCCGTGAACATAGAAACATATGACGGAACAACAGACCCTGGAGTCTGGATCGAGGATTATATCCTCCACATACACATGGCCAGAGGAGATGACCTCCACGCGATTAAATACTTACCCCTTAAGCTCAAAGGGCCAGCCCAGCATTGGCTTAAAAGCCTTCCCGAAAACACCATGGGAAGTTGGGAAGCGCTCGAGGATGCTTTCCGGGCAAATTTTCAAGGGACCTATGTCCGACCTCCGGATGCAGATGATCTGAGTCATATAACTCAGCAGCCTGGAGAGTCAGCCCGGAAACTCTGGAACAGATTCCGTACTAAAAAGAATCAGATCGTCGACTGTCTGGACGCCGAGGCCCTAGCGGCTTCCAAACATAGCGTCCGAGACGAACGGCTCGCCAGACACCTCGGCCAAGAAAAGCCAAGAACAATGGCCACATTAACAAGCCTCATGACCCGCTTTTGCGCAGGAGAGGACAACTGGTTGGCAAGAAGCAGCACCAGCGACCCGAGCACATCCGAACTCAGAGATGGAAATGGGAAACCGCGCCGTAACAAAGAACAACGCCGAATCAAGGACAACAGCCTGATGAGCACGACAGTAAACGCCGGATTCAAAAGCTCTCGGCAAAATCAGAAAAAGCCGCCACCCAAAGATGACAGGGACGAGCTGTCTAACCTCAACAAAATCCTGGACAAAATATGTCAAATCCACAGTACACCCGTGTAACGCCCTGGATCCGATGCGCCAGGTGTCTGCCAGTTATTCGCCATCGTTGCCATGTCATTTGCTTGCGTGTTGCATTTTATCATGTCATCATGTGCATTGCATTGCATACGTGTTTGTCTCATGCATCCGAGCATTTTCCCCGTTGTCCGTTTTGCAATCCGGCACTCCTATGCCCTCCGGCGTCCCCCTTGTGTCTCTCGTTGTGAGCGGGTGTTAAACTTTCTCAGAATGGACCGAGTCTTGCCAAGCGGCCTTGGTATAGCACCGGTAGACCGCCTGTCAAGTTTCGTGCCATTTGGAGGTCGTTTGATACTCCAATGGTTAACCGGGTAACCGCAAAAGCCGCTCTCTCTTTGTAGCCCAACACCCTTCCAAAGTGGCCCAAAACCCAGCGAACTCCCCTCCATGCTCTCGGTCGTTCGATCACGATCGTGTGGGCAAAAATCGCTCCTCATTTGGACTCTCCTAGCTCCCTCTATCTATAAATATGTGTCCATCCCCGTCCAAAACACAGACGAAACCCTAGCCCCGCTCCCCTCGCGCGCCGGACATGTCCACTCCGGCCGGACATGTCCAGCTTCCACCTCACCCCGGCCAATCCGGCCTCGCCACGTCAGCGCCGCCGCCTCCCTCCACCTACCAGTCGCCGCCACCTCACCCGGCCCGCGCTCTCTCTCTCTCCCCCCGCCGCCTGGCCCGCCGGGGCCCATCGCGAGCCCGCCCCGGGCCACCTCGGGCCCGAGCGCCGCCGCCGCGGCCCGCGCCCCGCCTCGCCCCGCGTTGGCGCCCTTTCGCCGCCTCGCCGG
>NC_041389.1:592758933-592765610 GCF_002162155.2 Triticum dicoccoides | reverse complement strand
CGCCTCGCCGGCCGGAGCCGCCGCCGCCGTCGCGCCGGACCGCCCGCTCCTCCTCCGCCGCCGCCTTCAACCCCGACCGCGCCCCGCGCGCCCCCTCGAGCTGGCGCCTCGTCGCCCTGCCGCCGCCCGGGAGCTCCCCCGCCGCCGCCTCCTCCCGCGCCTCGCCGGCGACCCCGCACCTCGCCGGCGCCGCCCCGAGTCACCAACCGCGCCCTGCACCGCGCCGGTGTGCGCCTCCTCCGGGGAGCCCGACTCCGGTTGCCCCGTCTCCGCCCCGTCGCTCGCCGTCGTCCCCTCCGTCTCCGGCCACCGCGCAGCTCACCGGAGCTCCGGCCGGATCCGAGGGAGTGGATCAGATCCACCACTCCCTCGATCCAAACAGCGTCCCGCGTTCCCAGATCCCTCCATCCCGCACGGCTCCGTCCCGGTTTCTGCGAGGTGAAATTTGGCTGTCCCCAGATCTGCAGTAATTATCATGCCATGTTCATCGCGTTGTATCTCTACATCTGTAGCTCCGTTTTGTGCGTGTAATATGTCAAATTGTTCGTCTCAACGACTACATCATTTCATTCCATGCATTATGTTCATTTGAGGTCATCTTGATGCCTGAATCATCGTTGCAAGAGTGCTTCATGATGTTTTCTGCTGTCTGTTAACAGAACTTGCTCTTTTGTCATTTTTGCCATGATTGATGTGTGCATCCTATGAGGTTGACGTCTACATGTGTTTTGATCTATGCCATGTCTTCTTAAAAGTGGTGTATGCCATGCATTTTTGTGATCAATGTGGTGACTAGCACAAGCATGCAAACTAGGCATCGTGATGTTACTGATTTTAGTCCCTGTTCTGCTGTTATTTTGATGCCATGTAAACTTGATGCTACAGAGAGATCCATGCATATTTTGAGATATTTCAGTAAGGGTGTTTTGAACATATGGTTATGCTCTATGCATCCCTGCCCTTGGTTGCTATTATGGAGTATTCTAGCATGTCATTTTCGTGCTCTACGTTTGCTTCAAAATGTTTCCTGGCAGATTGTTTACATGTTATTCAATTTTGCCAAGGTTGTTGTAGTTGATCCATGCACCCTATGGACTTGCTCTTGCCATGCTTAGCTTCACAAATATGCCTTCTTACTGTTCGTTGCCTTGCCATGCCATGTATTGTTCTGTAGTGTGTTGCACAAGCTCATTTACATGCCTTCATAATTCTGTTTCTGCCATGTTTGAATCTGTATTATAACTTGTCATGTTTACGTGGGTGCCATCATATTTTCTGATCCTTTTTGGCTCATGGTCAGTAAGGGACTTTTGTTCTATGCAATTAGTAGATTCATGCCATGCCTTTGTTTGCCACAATAAGTTCCTGTAACATGTTGTTTGATAGCTCTAAACATTGCAACCTGATGTTATTTTCTGCAAAGTCTGAACTGTTATTATTTGCAATCTTACCATGTGTGTTTGAGCATGTTCTAGTGATTTCTGGAGATAGCTCAGTGTTCATGTTTTGTTATTCTTTACCTGTACATCATGTACGTGCCTTTTGTTTTCATATTGTGGTACTGTAGCATGTTGTTTTGATGCTTGCAATATGCCTAGTTGCTGTTTTGGACAGCTTGTCCTTTAAACTTGTTTCATGTGTGTGTGTTGAACCGTTGCTCCGTTTTGAGTGTGCTCTATATGAAACTTGCTTGATTTTGCATATAGATTCATATTATCATGTTGCATCCTTGTTTTGAGGTGTTTGCTTGATGTTTGTATGCATTTTGCATCAATGCCATGTTTAACTTGTTTTGCTCATATCTTCTAGGCCGTAGCTCCGAATTAATTGAACTTTATATGTAACTTGACTAGAACCTCGTGTAGATCATCTTTGTGCATCTTAACTTGCTGTTTAACAACTTGAACATAAAGTCTATTCAGATCTGGACCAATTTCGAAATTTGTATATGAGGACTTACCGGAATTGTTATATGTTGTTCCCTGCCTCATTTAAACTTGCCTTGATGTGTTACTCTTGTTTGCATCATCTCTTGCCATGAGTAGCTTCATGTAGCTTTGTCATGCATCATGCTTGTTTGTGCATCATGTCATGTTCATGTGTGGTGTGTTTACCATGTTGTGTGCTTCTTCTCGATAGTTTCCGTTTTGTTGCGATCGTGAGGATTCGTTCGTCTACGCTTGGTTCGTCTTCGTGGCTTCATCTTCTTCATGGACTCGTTTTTCTTCCTTGCGAGATTTCAGGCAAGATAACCGCTATCCTGGATCTCACTACTATCATTGCTATGCTAGTTGTTTTGTTCTATCGCTATGCTGCGTTACCTATCTTTTGCTCATCAAGCCTCCCAAATTGCCATGAACCTCTAACCGTTGACACCCTTCCTAGCAAACCATTGCTTGGCTATGTTACCGCTTTTGCTCAGCCCTCTTATAGCGTTGCTAGTTGCAGGTGAAGTTGAAGATTGCTCCATGGTGGACAGGATTTATGTTTGGGATATCACAATATCTCTTATATTATTAATGCATCCATATATTTGGTAAAGGGTGGAAGACTCGGCCTTTTGCCTGGTGTTTTGTTCCACTCTTGCCGCCCTAGTTTCCGTCATACCGGTGTTATGTTCCCGGATTTTGCGTTCCTTACGCGGTAGGGTGATTTATGGGCCCCTTTGACAGTTCGCTTTGAATAAAACTCCTCCAGCAAGGCCCAACCTTGGTTTTACCATTTGCCTCACCACCACCTATACCTTTCCCTTGGGTCGGCCAACCCGAGGGTCATCTTTATTTTAGCCCCCCCCCCCCGAGCCAGTGCTTGTCTAAGTGTTGGTCCGAACTGAGCTGCCTGCGGGGCCACCTCGGGGCAACTTGAGGGTTGGTTTTACTCGTAGCTAGTCTCATCCGGTGTTGCCCTGAGAACGAGATATGTGCAGCTCCTATCGGGATTGTCGGCGCATCGGGAGGCTTTGCTGGTCTTGTTTTACCATTGTCGAAATGTCTTGTAAACCGGGATTCTGAGTCTGATCGGGTCTTCCTGGGAGAAGGTATATCCTTCATTGATCGCGAGAGCTTATCATGGGCTAAGTTGGGACACCCCTGCAGGGTATAATCTTTCGAAAGCCGTGCCTGCGGTTATAGGCAGATGGGAATTTGTTAATGTCCGGTTGTAGATAACTTGACACCAGATCCGAATTAAAACGCATCAACTGTGTGTGTAGCAGTGATGGTCTCTTTTCGGCGGAGTCCGGGAAGTGAACACAGTTTCTGGGTTATGTTTGACGTAAGTAGGAGTTCAGGATCACTTCTTGATCATTGCTAGCTTCACGACCGTTCCATTTGCTCTCTTCTCGCTCTTATTTGCGTATGTTAGCCACCATATATGCTTAGTCGCTGCTGCAGCCTCACCACTTTACCCCTTCCTTTCCCTTTAAGCTTTGCTAGTCTTGATACCCATGGTAATGGGATTGCTGAGTCCTCATGGCTCACAGATTACTACAACAACAGTTGCAGGTACAGGTTGTGCGATGATCATGACGCGAGAGCGATGTTTGCTTGTATTGGAGTTCTTCTTCTGCTTCTTCTTCGATCAGGGGATAGGTCCCAGGTCGGCAGCCTGGGCTAGCAGGGTGGATGTCGTTTGAGTTTCTGTTTGTGTTTCATCCATAGTCGGATGATGCTCTTATGTATTGTGATATTGTATTCGTGTGGCATAGTATGCCTCTTGTATGTATCCCCATCTTTTATGTAATGTTGATGTAATGATATCCACCTTGCAAAAGCGTTTCAATATGCGGGTCTAACCTTGGTGGGACCTTCGAGTTCCTTTTGGATAGGGTCGCATATTGGGCGTGACAAGTTGGTATCAGAGCCTCGACCAACCCTAGGAGCCCCCTTGATTGATCGTGTAGTTTGGCCGTTGTTGAGTCTAGAACAAAACTGTTTTCTGAGTCTAGTTATATTGGAGAGTAGGAATTCCTTTTACTCCTCTGTCCCTTCGTCGCTCTGGTGAGGAATCTTGACGTAGGTGTTTTGAATTACTCCTCTTCCTCTTCAATTTTTTCTTTAGGATCACGCAGTTGGTTTTTCGGTAGTTGTTCCTCAGTTCTTTTTATCCGGTGCATTTCTCGTCAAGTTGACTCGAGCCTCTTCATCTTTGAGTTCAATCCTCAATTGTTTTCTTTTCCCACCCGCCCACCCCTCTTCTTCTCGGAACCGGAGTCCGTAATCGAGTATCCATCCTACTCGTGTAAAGCCTTTGCTTTCTTTCAACCGGTGTTTTCTCTTCCAGTTATTCGTCGGTTCCCCTTCCGAGTTGCCTTTGTTTTTCCCTCCCTCCCACCCTCTTCTTTCCGGAGCCTGAGTTTCTTTCGAGCATCAATTTCATTCTTGCAGAGCCTCTTCAGTCTTTCGTCAATTATTCCAACCGGTGAATTCTCGTCTTGGTGGACATTCTTCGTCTCCGGTGGACTCAATTCATGTTTTTCGGGTTGATCACATTCTTTTCCTTGGATCAAGTGTTTTCCCTTGCTCGTTTGTCTCTCGCCAGTTTATCCTTCCGGAGTGTTCGGAAGACATCTCAGGAGATTTGTCTGTGTTCCAATTAATTCGAGGTTGTCATCTCATTCAAATATTTCAATTGTTCCGGTGCATCATCTATCTTTCAACAATCCTTTTCAACGGTGTTTTCTGTTAGTGGGCCCTAACCCACAGGTCTTTTCCCAGGATCTTACCTGACTCTTCTAATTCCCCCGGAGTGATTCTCAATTCTTTTAAGTGTGACGTAGGAATGTATTTCATCAGTCAGATGCCTTCCCAAGATCGCGTTCAAATTCTTTTCATTGTGGGCTTAACCTCTCTGCTTTTCATTCTCCTAGAGTATCTCAGTATTTTGGTGGTGTTTTCCCATCGTCATCTAAAGATCGAAGAAGAGTTTTCCTTGTAAGTCTTGCCCGTTCTCTCGAAGTTTCGTGGTTGTAGCTTCATGCTACCCTCTCGAATTATTTCGTTTGTCGGAAATTCCTTTCTCTCAACCATACGGAGTATTTCAGGAATTGATTTCTTTTTCGTTTAACCGGAGGCCATCATTCCAGTTATCATTCTCTATTTATCCCGGTGCTTCGTTCAAGTGTTCCTTAATCAGCTCATGATCTCTTTGTTCTTTTGCTTCTAAATCCCCTCAAGCAGATTTGTTCTTCTAATTCTTCCCGGCGATTCTTTCTCTTTTCTTTGTTCATTTTCATTTCTTATGATGGTTCCTTCAGATTCCTTTTTCCTTTGTCATCATATTAATTCATTCGTTCTTTCCAATCCTACTGGTGGTTCATGAAGACTTTCTCAAGTTTTGCGCCATTTACCCCCCCTCAATCTTTTTGTCAAGAAGAATAAGTAGTATGCAAAATCCATTGTTTGTCATCAATTTAATTTGATGAAGGATAAGCATACAATAAATCTTATTCTTATTTCATCCAAGCGCGTAATCCCTTCCTTCGGAGTTTGTTCTTGATGAATAAATTCTAGTTCCAAGTGTTTTCATCTTTTCTTTTCCGGAGTTCAAATTTTCCTCGGTTATTTTGTCGGGAGCTACATCTAAATCAATGCAAGGCTCATCTTATTCTTTCATCCTTCATTCTATCTCACCATCCTTTTGTCACCGGAGTTCTTCATGGTGGTTCTTCATGATTTAATTCATTCTGCAAGAGTTCATCAATTTTCATTCCATCCTCTCAAGTTCATGTTCTTTTCTTTCCATTTTCAGCCGGAGTGCTTCCTAAATTCTTTCAGCCTTATTCGTTTCTCATCTTGTTCTAACCGGAGTTGTTTCTTAGTCTATCTGATTCCGTGAGCTTTCGATTCTCGTCATTCTCGTCGTTCCTCTCTTATTCTCAAGTGCTCTCGATTCTTTGCTTCTTCTCTTGAGTTCTTGTTTCACCTCATCCCTTTTCCCTTCCGTCTCGGTCCTAAGATCTGGGACGAGATCTCTTGTTAGTGGAGGAGTGTTGTACCGCCCCAGATCCGATGCGCCAGGTGTCTGCCAGTTATTCGCCGTTGTTGCCATGTCATTTGCTTGCGTGTTGCATTTTATCATGTCATCATGTGCATTGCATTGCATACGTGTTCGTCTCATGCATCCGAGCATTTTCCCCGTTGTCCGTTTTGCAATCCGGCACTCCTATGCCCTCCGGCGTCCCCCTTGTGTCTCTCGTTGTGAGCGGGTGTTAAACTTTCTCGGAATGGACCGAGTCTTGCCAAGCGGCCTTGGTATAGCACCGGTAGACCGCCTGTCAAGTTTCGTGCCATTTGGAGGTCGTTTGATACTCCAACGGTTAACCGGGTAACCGCAAAAGCCTCTCTCTCTTTGCAGCCCAACACCCTTCCAAAGTGGCCCAAAACCCAGCAAACTCCCCTCCATGCTCTCGCCCGTTCGATCACGATCATGTGGGCGAAAACCGCTCCTCATTTGGACTCTCCTAGCTCCCTCTATCTATAAATATGTGTCCCTCCCCGTCCAAAACGCAGACGAAACCCTAGCCCCGCTCCCCTCGCGCGCCGGACATGTCCACTCCGGCTGGACATGTCCAACTTCCACCTCACCCCAGCCAATCCGGCCTCGCCACGTCAGCGCCGCCGCCTCCCTCTACCTACTAGCCGCCGCCACCTCACCCGGCCCACGCCCTCTCTCTCTCC
>NC_041389.1:592734896-592758471 GCF_002162155.2 Triticum dicoccoides | reverse complement strand
GCCCGGGAGCTCCCCCGCCGCCGCCTCCTCCCGCGCCTCGCCGGCAACCCCGCGCCTCGCCGGCGCCGCCCCGAGTCGCCAACCGCGCCCTACACCGCGCCGGTGCGCGCCTCCTCCGGCGAGCCCGACTCCGGCTGCCCCGTGTCCGCCCCGCCGCTCACCGTCGTCCCCTCCGTCTCCGGCCACCGTGCAGCTCACCGGAGCTCCGGCCGGATCCGAGGGAGTGGATCAGATCCACCACTCCATCGATCCAAACAGCGTCCTGCGTTCCCGGATCCCTCCATCCCGCACGGCTCCGTCCCGGTTTCTGCGAGGTGAAATTTGGCTAAGTCCCTAGATCTGCAGTAATTATCATGCCATGTTCATCGCATCGTATCTCTACATCTGTAGCTCCATTTTGCGCATGTAATATGTCAAATTGTTCGTCTCAACGAGTACATCATTTAATTCCATCGAATCATGTTCATTTGAGGTCATCTTGATGCCTGAATCATCGTTGCAAGAGTGCTTCATGATGTTTTCTGCTGTCTGTTAACAGAACTTGCTCTTTTGTCATTTTTGCCATGATTGATGTGCGCATCCTATGAGGTTGACGTCTACATGTGTTTTGATCTATGCCATGTCTTCTTAAAAGTGGTGTGTGCCATGCATTTTTGTGATCAATGTGGTGACTAGCACAAGCATGCAAACTAGGCATCGTGATGTTACTGATTTTAGTCCCTATTCTGCTATTATTTTGATGACATGTAAACTTGATGCTACAGAGAGATCCATGCATATTTTGAGATACTTCAGTAAGGCTGTTTTGAACATATGGTTATGCTATATCCATCCCTGCCTTTGGTTGCAATTATGGAGTAGTCTAGCATGTCATTTTCGTGCTCTATGTTTGCTTCAAAATGTTTCCTGGCAGATTGTTTACATGTTATTCAATTTTGCCAAGGTTGTTGTAGTTGATCCATGCACCCTATGGACTTGCTCTTGCCATGCTTAGCTTCACAAATATGCCTTCTTACTGTTGGTTGCCTTGCCATGCCATGTATTGCTCTGTAGTTAGTTGCACAAGCTCATTTACATGCCTTCATAATTCTGTTTCTGCCATGTTTGAATCTGTATTATAACTTGCCATGTTTACGTGGGTGCCATCATATTTTCTGATCCTTTTTAGCTCATGGTCAGTAAGGGACTTTTGTTCTATGCAATTAGTAGATTCATGCCATGCCTTTGTTTGCCATGATAAGTTCCTGTAACATGTTGTTTGATAGCTCTAAACATTGCAACTGATGTTATTTTCTGCAAAGTCTGAACTGTTATTATTTGCAATCTTACCATGTGTGTTTGAGCATGTTCTAGTGATTTCTGGAGATAGCTCAGTGTTCATGTTTTGTTATGCTTTACCTGTACATCATGTCTGTGCCTTTTGTTTTCATATTGTGGTACTGTAGCATGTTGTTTTGATGCTTGCAATATGCCTAGTTGCTGTTTTGGACAGCTTGTCCTTTAAACTTGTTTCATGTGTGTGTGTTGAACCGTTGCTCCGTTTTGAGTGTGCTCTATATGAAACTTGATTGCTTTTGCATATAGATTCATATTATCATGGTGCATCCTTGTTTTGAGGTGTTTGCTTGATGTTTGTATGCATTTTGCATCAATGCCATGTTTAACTTGTTTTGCTCATATCTTCTAGGCCATAGCTCCGAATTAAATAAACTTTATATGTAACTTGACTAGAATCTCGTGTAGATCATCTTTGTGCATCTTAACTTGCTGTTTAACAACTTGAACATAAAGTCTATTCAGATCTGGACCAATTTCGAAATTTGTATATGAGGACTTACCGGAATTGTTATATGTTGTTCCCGGCCTCATTTAAACTTGCCTTGATGTGTTGCTCTTGTTTGCATCATCTCTTGCCATGAGTAGCTTCATGTAGCTTTGTCATGCATCATGCTTGGTTGTGCATCATGTCATGTTCATGTGTGGTGTGTTTACCATGTTGTGTGCTTCTTCGCGATAGTTCCCGTTTCGTTGTGATCGTGAGGATTCGTTCGTCTACGCTTGGTTCGTCTTCGTGGCTTCATCTTCTTCATGGACTCATTCTTCTTCCTTGCGGGATTTTAGGCAAGATGACCGCTACCCTGGATCTCACTACTATCATTGCTATGCTAGTTGTTTCGTTCTATCGCTATGCTGCGTTACCTATCTTTTGCTCATCAAGCCTCCCAAATTGCCATGAACCTCTAACCGTTGACATCCTTCCTAGCAAACCATTGCTTGGCTATGTTACCGCTCTTGCTCAGCCCTCTTATAGTGTTGCTAGTTGTAGGTGAAGTTGAAGATTGCTCCATGGTGGACATGATTTATGTTTGGGATATCACAATATCTCTTATATTATTAATGCATCTATATATTTGGTAAAGGGTGGAAGACTCGGCCTTTTGCCTGGTGTTTTGTTCCACTCTTGCCGCCCTAGTTTCCATCATACCGGTGTTATGTTCCCGGATTTTGCGTTCCTTACGTGGTCGGGTGATTTATGGGACCCCCTTGACAGTTCGCTTTGAATAAAACTCCTCCAGCAAGGCCCAACCTTGGTTTTACCATTTGCCTCACCACCACCTATACCTTTCCCTTGGGTCGGCCAACCCGAGGGTCATCTTTATTTTAGCCCCCCCCCGGGCCAGTGCTTGTCTAAGTGTTGGTCCGAACTGAGCTGCCTGCGGGGCCACCTCGGGGCAACTTGAGGGTTGGTTTTACTCGTAGCTAGTCTCATCCGGTGTTGCCCTGAGAACGAGATATGTGCAGCTCCTATCGGGATTGTCGGTGCATCGGGAGGCTTTGCTGGTCTTGTTTTACCATTGTCGAAATGTCTTGTAAACCGGGATTCCGAGTCTGATCGGGTCTTCCTGGGAGAAGGTATATCCTTCATTGATCGCGAGAGCTTATCATGGGCTAAGTTGGGACACCCCTGCAGGGTATAATCTTTCGAAAGCCGTGCCTGCGGTTATAGGCAGATGGGAATTTGTTAATGTCCGGTTGTAGATAACTTGACACCAGATCCGAATTAAAACGCATCAACCGTGTGTGTAGCCGTGATGGTCTCTTTTCGGCGGAGTCCGGGAAGTGAACACGGTTTCTGGGTTATGTTTGATGTAAGTAGGAGTTCAGGATCACTTCTTGATCATTGCTAGCTTCACGACCGTTCCATTTGCTCTGTTCTTGCTCTTATTTGCGTATGTTAGCCACCATATATGCTTAGTCGCTGCTGCAGCCTCACCACTTTACCCCTTCCTTTCCCTTTAAGCTTTGCTAGTCTTGATACCCATGGTAATGGGATTGCTGAGTCCTCGTGGCTCACAGATTACTACAACAACAGTTGCAGGTACAGGTTGTGTGATGATCATGACACGAGAGCGATGTTTGCTTGTATTGGAGTTCTTCTTCTGCTTCTTCGATCAGGGGATAGGTTCCAGGTCAGTAGCTTGGGCTAGCAGGGTGGATGTCGTTTGAGTTTCTGTTTGTGTTTCATCCGTAGTCGGATGATGCTGTTATGTATTGTGATATTGTATTCGTGTGGCATTGTATGCCTCTTGTATGTATCCCCATCTTTTATGTAATGTTGATGTAATGATATCCACCTTGCAAAAGCGTTTCAATATGCGGGGCTATCCTTGGTGGGACCTTCGAGTTCCTTTTGGATAGGGTCGCATATTGGGCGTGACATCCCGGGAGACCTGCAAACCATACCCACATAGTTTGTTGGGTCTTCAAGCAGTCCAGAAACTCAACGCCGAACACAAGGGGCTCGACACACCAAGCGAGGATGACGACGGACCCCACAAGCAGAACACCGGAGAGCAAAAGAAGTTCCCACAAGAAGTCAAAACAGTAAATTCACTTCACATGACAAAAGGGAAAAATAAAACGGCGCCTACGAAAACACGCGCCATACGGCTAGCCCTAAAGGAGCACCGCCACTGGTTGTTACAACCAATCACCTTTGATTATCAGGATTACTCCAGAGGGGCCCGGAACATAGGCTGGACTGCCTTGGTCTTGAATCCGGTTATTGACGGACTACAATTTACACGAGTCCTTATGGATGGCGGTAGTGACTTAAACCTGTTATATCAGGACACAATCCGCAAACTAGGGGTAAACCCAGCTATAATCCGCCATGGCAACACTTCCTTTCATGGAGTCACGCCGGGTCCAGATACCCAGAGTATGGGTTCCCTTTCGTTAGTAGTCACGTTCGTCTCACCCGACAACTTCCGAAGCGAAAAGCTAACCTTCCACATCGCCCCATTCGTAAGTCGCCATCAAGCGCTACTGGGACGTGAAGCTTTCGCCCGCTTTAACGCAATACCACATTATGCATCACTTACACTTAAAATGCCCGGGCCACGAGGCATCATCTCATTACAGGGGAATGTCAATTGACCCCCAAAGTATGGGTACTGGTGCGGCCGCCTGGACAGCCACACACCAATCCAGCCCTACTATCCCGGACACGGCTAGACGAGTCCGGCATCAACATACATGGGCTTAATAGCCGCATAAACCCTGTACAAGGGGCTCCGCGTGTTCACGCCAGGAGACAATACGGCTCACTTCTCGCTCCAACTATATTTCATTTATTCTATTATAGATTTCTCGCACGCTTATTTTTTTACTAAAGTTCCTCTTTTTCGCAGACGAATACCGTGCTATGCCCGTCCTGGATACGGCACAATGGAGACACAGGCGCAGACATGCAGTAGGGACCCGTTCCAAGGATTCTTTTCAGATTAAGACCCTGCGTAAACCTTTTTTACTATCTCTTGTTGACAACATCCCCCCGGTTTTTGCCATAACCGAGGAGGAGGCTGGTGTTTTGGCATGTGGCCACGCCAGAATTTTGCGTGTACCTGGACACCAGGGGCTTTTTTACCAAGGGCTCTGTTTCGGCCCGTCTTACTAAAGACCGAATACCTTAGGGAGTGTTCGGCGTCGCGAGTTTGGCCTTATGTGCATCAGCTCCGAATCATGTCTTTGGTCAAATGTTGGGTTTGCCCGGCTCCTGTGTTTTGCTGCCTTACGTTCCGTTATATCGGCTAACGCGGCACTAGGAGAACTACTGCGATTGTGCCTCGGTTCGGCCAGGCGAGCACCTTAGTAGAGAAAGCCGAAATCTGACTGTCATGATATAGCGAGAGACTGGTCAACCACTCGATGACTCTCGGAATCTCTAGGATTCCTCCGCATTAACGAAGGACCGCTCCCGGTCAGGCACACAGGCGCCCCGAATTCGGGAGAGCGTGGTGCCTTCAGGGGCTATTGAGTAGTCCCAATGTCAAACTCCTATGGCTAAGTGAAAGTGATAAAGCATTATAGTCCGGTTGCCTCGTTCGCTGCACTATCACCTCCTTTGTAGGACCAAGACGTTGGATTAAGTGTGAAAAGGCACATTTTTGCGAACACCCACGCATTATATGGGTGGGGGCTGAAGCCAACGACTGCCATCTTTCAGGTTATATACACATATACATTAACGACCGCACAGGAGGTGTTATAATTCTTGCAAGCACAAGTATAAAAAGCTTTTATATTCTATCAAAATATTTCTTTTACAATGGCACCTGCTATTCGAACACAACATCCTTCGAGCACTGCGCTTCTATTAAACGAGCGCCCGGAAGAACTTCCTCAAAGTAGTGCCTGGTAGGTACCCGACCTTCGTCCGAATCCTGGGATGCGACAACACTGGCCTTCATATCCGCCCAGTATGTCTTGACACAGGCAAGAGCCATTTGTGCACCCTCTATACACGCCGACCTCTTCATTGCATCAACATGCGGCACAGAACCAAGGAACTGCTGCACCAATCCAAAATAACTTTTCGGCTCTGGCTCCCCCGGCCACAAACGACTCGCCACATACTCCATGGCGAGTCCAGATAACCTGTTTAGCTCCGCAAAGGCGGCTAAGCGGTCGGGTACCGAAAGTGGGCGTTCTGGATTGTGGAATTGCGACCAAAATAGTTCTTCCAATTTATGGTCACCTTGACCTCAGAAGTGTTCGGTTGCGTCCGCCGCACTCGCTGCCAAATCCAGATAAGTATTTTCCGCACCCCCTGCCGGCTAACGGAGCATACCTAGGATCCGCGAACTTCATCCGCAACATATAGGGCTTTCCAGCCGTGATATCTCCGGCCTGACGCAGCTCCTCCTTCATAGCTCTCATTGCAGAGTGAGTTTCCTTGGCCTCGACAGTGATCTTCTCAAGATCCTTCTGAGCCGCCCTTTCTTCTTGTTCAAGAAACTTACAGCGGTCGGCAGCATCCTTCAATTTTACAGCCATCTCGGTTATTACCTTCTTACTCTGGCAGTGAGCAGCCTGTTCAGCTTTCAGCTCTTTAGCCGCCTTAATGGCAGCCGCATCACTTTTTCTTGCTTGCTCCTTGGCTTGGGCAAGTTCCGCCTGAAGGTTCTCCATGGCAGTAGCACTATCTGCAATAAGCATATATATTGTAAGGCACGAGCATCAAACTCCTCTTATCAGATATCTATGGAGCATACCTTGTGCCTCGTCTAGCCGCTTATTTACAAGCGCGATGTCAGCATCTGCCACGTCCAGTTGCCGCTTTAGCTCGACAGATTCATCAGTCCGGCTAGTCACCAAACGCCTCGCCACCTTCATAAAAAAGTAACATTTTATACCTGGGGTTTTGATCCTCTGTGCGCCCTCACTCTTGACGACACACAGAGTCTCAGGGGCTACTATTTATACAGGGTGCATTTTATGCGATTCTACCAAAAGGTACACCTTTTCACGTACCTCAAAGCCTGTCAGTAAACTCCTGGCGGCCTCGTACAATCCGCTTTCCACGGATGCAATCCTTCCTATCACCATGTTCATCAACATACGATGTTCTTCTGAGACGGATGCTCACCCAAGTAGATCCCTCAGCCTCTCCGACCGCGCACCAGAGGGCACTGGACTAGCCCGACGACCTTTTTCAGAATCCGGACTTGGAGAAACCCGCTGGGACGACACCTCGGGGTCGCCTGGCTCGTAAGTCGGTGCAGCTAGGGGAGGCGTTTCGCTCTGCATCATCTCCGGACGAAGATCCCCTGAAGACGAGCTCTGCTGAGAAGGGTTGAGATCCAAACTACAAGGTAATATTTCGGTTATCTTCCTCAGAAATAAAACAGGGATGCCACTAATTTTTGAACCCCTCTCTTTACTTATGGCTCGGAGGAAAGCTGATCCCTCTGAGGGCGCAATGCGGCCGGGGCAGTCTCCGGCGCCGGATCCTCTGACAAAGATTTCTTCCCCCGTTTCGAGGTCATCTCCTCCGGTCTTCAGAGGCACTCCTTTTCTTTCCTAGGTTGGGGGAATTATTGATTCCTCCCTTCCTGACAGTCTCCTTCGTGGAGGCGGTAGCTCCTTGGTTCCCCTCTTCGCCCTCTGCCGAAAGCATAATCTGCAGCATCCTGGTTAACACGGGATCCGGCACGGTCTCGGGCAGGGGGGCTGGACACCTGATAAGATTTGCCTTCGCTATCCACTCCTGTTCAAAGGATAGCTCTGTTAAAGGGCCACTTTATGATGAAAATGCGGATGGTGTGTCCAAATATGGGGCTACTTACCTTAGCATCCTGGCGATTGCAGCTCAGACCTGCGTCCTCGGATAAGTCCGGACACCTTGCTTGTGGTCCGAAGAACAATTTGTACATCTCCATGGGCGTCGCACCCATAAAATGTTGGAGGACTCGTGGTCCCTCCGGATTAAATTCCCACAGGCGGAGAGGGAGACATTTGCAGGGCAGTGTGTGGTGAATCAGCATAACTTGCGCCACTACGACCAAGTTAATATCTCTTTCTAGGAGATCTCAAATGCGGTCCTGCAGTAGGGGCATGTCTTTGGACGACCCCCAGATAAGCCCTTCATTGACCCATGATGCTCGCCGTGGTGGGGGACCTGAGCAAAAAGCGGGTGGCGCCACCCACGTGGTGCCCCTGGGGGCTGTGATGTAAAACCAGTCCCGTTGCCATAGGCCGAACTCTTGTTGAAAAGTGCCCTCGGGCCATGGAGCGCCGGCTATCTTGCTTATGATAGCTCCTCCGCCCTCAGCGTGTTTCCCTTCGATCATCTTCGGCTCCACCTTGAAGGTTCTAAGCCACAATCCGAAGTGAGGGGTGATATGGAGGAAGGCCTCACACACGACAATGAATGACGAAATTTGGAGGATGGACTCCGGAGCTAAATCGTGAAATTCCAGCCCATAGTAGAACATCAGCCCCCTCACGAAGGGATCAATCGGGAAGCCTATCCCCCGAATGAAGTGAGATGTGAACACCACGCTTTCACCGGGCTGGGGAGAGGGGATGGCCTGCCCTTGAGCAGGCAGCCTATGCGAGATTTCGCTGGTTAGATACCTGGCATCTCTCAGCTTTTGCACGTCTTCATCCATAACGGAGGAAGGCACCCACCGGCCTTGAAGGTCGGAGCCGGACATCGCGAAGGTCCGAAGCGCCTAGAACTAGAAGCCTTGAGTGTTGGAACTCGAGGCGAGGGGCGGATTTGATTGGATTGAAAGAAAAGGGAGTCGAGCCTTGGTCTCTTTATAAAGGAGTTGAATACCAAGAGCCCTCCCCGTAACCATTTGGGACTCGCTTTCAATTAGAGAGTCATACCAAAAGGCACGGTTGGGTTACCCACGCCCGTATTGATGAGAATCCCGGAATAAGGGGACACGATCTTTGCTTTGACAAGATGTGCCAAGGAAACCGCCTTGCTAACCATGCTGAGGTGGAGTAGTAAAACGATTCGAATAAAGGCTTGGCCGTGGCGTGATGTCACGCAGCGGAATACGTCAGCAGATTAGATTTGTGTAGAAATTATTCTCTCTACGGTGGTATGTGGAACTTATTTTTGCAGAGCCGGACATTATCCTTCTGTTTAACATCTTCTATGAAGTATTCGGAGGAAGAACCCGCCTTGCAAGGCCGAAGAAAACTTGCATGCCGGACTCATCGTCATTGAAGCCTGGTTCAGGGGCTACTGAGGGAGTCCTGGATTAGGGGGTGTCCGGATGGCCGGACTATGACCTTTGGCCGGACTCCCGGACTATGAAGATACAAGATTGAAGATGTCATCCCGTGTCCGGATAGGACTTTCCTTGGCGTGGAAGGCAAGCTTGGCGATACGATATGAAGATCTCCTCCCATTGTAACTGACTCTGTGTAACCCTAGCCCTCTTCGGTGTCTATATAAACCGGAGAGTTTTAGTCCGTAGGACGAACAACAACCATACTATAGGCTAGCTTCTAGGGTTTAGCCTCTCTGATCTCGTGGTAGATCAACTCTTGTAATACCCATACCATCAATATTAATCAAGCAGGAGTAGGGTTTTACCTCCACCGAGAGGGCTTGAACCTTGGTAAAAACATCGTGTCCCTTGTCTCCTGTTACGATCCGCCTAGACACATAGTTCGGGACCTCCTACCTGAGATCCGCCGGTTTTGACACCGACAGTCATTGACCATGTTGACCACGCCGCGCCGAGAGCACCAGGGCGGTGGACGACGGTGAGGCCTAGGAAGGGGACGACGTAGAGCCGGGGAAGACGCAACAGTGGAAGCCCGCGCGGAGAGGAGTACGAGGGTTCACTGGTTCGGCTGCGGTGTGAGGCTGCCGTCGCGGCAGAATGACATGTGGTGTTGGTGAGTGAAGGGATGGCCTGGCCAGCGGTGGGAGTAGTATGGGGGCGGTGAGGCCTCCGCGGCAGCAAAGCCGGCCACGGGAGGCAGGAGCAGGCGGCACGACCGGTGCTGCTTTGGGCGGCTGGAGCAAGAAGACCAGAGGTTGAAGAAGCACTATGGCCGTTGGATGGACATCGTACGGTCACTAAAGCTAGAATCGTTTATATTGACTAAGTTGACAAAGCCCTTGGTACGCTCCAACTTTGTAGGCCCACAGGTCAACCTCCGAAACGGTGCGTCCCAGATGTCATGGGGAGGAATCATTTTTTGGGCAGCCGAAGCTAAGAATATCCGAGATTGAAGAAGAAGCACGACATCTGTTGGATAGACATCCAACGGCCACTGCTGCTAGAACCGTGTGTTGACTATAATAAGTTGACAAAGCCTTGCATACATGTCAACTTATTTTTTTAGGGGACGCGTCACTTAGTAGGCCCACAAGTGTGTGGCAGAGAACTTATAGCCCATTTGCGTTTTGTAAGAATGTACAACCCATTTTTGAATTCTAATGGAATTTACAACAGCCCATTTACAGTTTGTTAAAAGTACAACCCATTTTCTAGCTAGGACAACGATTAATAATTTCAACCAACCATTAAAGACAGAATTCAATAAAATTTCCCACATTTTGATGGGATCCAAAATATTATTATCTCGAAATTTCTAGTTAGATTAAATATAAATTTGTATTACGTAAAAATCCAACGAAACATTGCGCATGCAACAATGAAAATTTAAGATTTTCAAAATCCATAAATAATATTTTATAAACTAATTTTGTGTTTGGTGCATTTTTTTATAGTTACTGCCTAGTTTTTATAATTACATCCCATTTATTATTTTTTAAAGCCAATTTTCCTATTAAGCCTAATGCATCCCTCCTAGGAAAGATTTGCAGCCCAGCGGGGTGGAGAATAACAAGTTGACCTTGTCTCGGTATTCCTCAAAAAAACATATAGCTGGGCTAGCCATTTTCATCTTGAAAAAATTAGTATCTGGGCTGGATATCTGGCCTGGGCTAGACGGGCCACAGCCCGCCCAGTTAATACCCTGCTCTCCACTGAACAACAACGAAATCATCGCCAAGAAAAACTCTGCAGTGCTCACGCCTCAAAAACACAAATACTGCTCGAGCTGCTTGGTCCCAGCTGTCGGCCGCACCTTGTGCAATTCTCTCATTTATATTGACTACATAGGTTGACAATGGTGTGGGACCGTGATGTTAGGAAACCAGGAGAAAGCAAAAAAAATAGTTGTACATAATAAGGAGGCACTTGCGTATGTACGGCTATGGCCCTAGTAGGTCCCTAGTGTCATCCAGTCAAAATAAAGTCATCTCCTGAATCCTCATGTTCGTTGACGATGTTAACAATGCTCGGCGCCACGGCGAGCACAACAACTCGAAGGACAATGGAGAGGGCCTCGCGGGCCCTATGGATGGTCTGATACAGCGCCCGCTGCTCATTCAGGAAGCCAGGATCATCGAACACATATGAGCACCTTCGAGAAACTGAGACGGCATGAAAAGGTAAGGCCGCGCTTGGGAGCTTTAGTTTATTTTAAACCCGTATTAGCATACAAGTGTAATTTACTCGTCATCGGAAACAACGCATAAAATACAGGCGTAATGAAACCGAGGGCTCGAGGTCTGTAAGTAAAACCGGCAGGTTTCTCGTGTAATTTGAGAGACCAGTGTATATTTTACAAGCATGACGTGCGTATCATGCCATCCATGGGCAAGGCTGAAACAGTAGCTAACGGCTAGATTAGCAATCGCCCGAGTGTCGTTCAGCGTTTTTATCGTGTGTGAAGTACTTCCGATATTTTACTAGTCGAAATCGACCAACCAAGCACCTTCGCCCGAGACCATCTGCTTTTATTTACAAGCGTCAGTTTTACAAGCGGGTTTGGTTGGAAAACGACGATCCAATCACGGCCTAATATCATGAGTTGGTCGGAAGATCATATGGTTTCACGTCTAACCTACCTCGTATAGGCTATGAATGAAACATCAGACGATGAACTTCTTAAGCACGGAAACAAGAGAAGAGGATGATCTTCTTAATAAGCAAATCACTGGCATTAGATCGACATGCAAAACAATACGAAGCATTATTCAGGAGGCATGGTGAACAGCTCGTGATGCCGCATGCCACAACATTCCAAGCTCAACTTTGAAATCAAACACAAGGCCTGGCATTACATAGACAATATTCAGAACAAACTCTTAACACAGGAATATCTCAGTAGAGTAACTATTTACTTCTAAACTGAACACAGGAATAGGAAAAAACACTCGACGCTACTAACAGCAAGGGCGTCCCACTCAAAAATATCAAATGCATGTCTTCTGCTAACATCAATGAGCAAATTTTGACAAGGTTTTCCAATTCCAATATATTAAACTAACGTCTTCTTGCTAACATCAATGATTAAACTTTGACAAGATTTTCCCATTCAAAATATGTAATGCCTATGATCTTGGAGTCCTGTCATAGCTTCTTGTACTTGTTTGGGCACTTTTTGCCCAGGGCACTCCATGTGTTGTTAAATTGCCAATGCTCTTTGCAGACTAGTCATGTCACCAGTGTCTAATAATACTCTGTAAAGCTTCTAGGTCATTCCTTATGTAATGTAGCACAAACAGTGACTGCTTTCTACAAAGTGGAACAACCAACTGGACCCAGTAATGCAGCAGTTTGCCTTGGACACATTGGCTCCTTTTGTGCAGTTCAACTAAAATCGAAGTCGGAATAAAACCGAGCTTTAATTTTGATATCCATGTAAGCAACAATAGGTATAATGGAAACAATTACTGAGAAATAATGGTTGATGACTTGTACTCCCAGAAGAAAAGCATCTACTGATCTACTTTATCTTAATGGGAAACAAAGCAGGAGAGTACCAATTCTCCATCAGTGTGATTCATTCATATTGACTGAGACATTATCTTAACAATGCCTTGTTTCAACATGTATAAAGAACGACAAAGCAGAAAAGTACCATTCCTAAAACAATGCAACTGATTCATTTTAACACAGACATTATCTTAACAATACCTTGGTTAAACATGTAGAAAGAACTACAAAGCAGGATAGTACCATTCCTAACAAGTGTTGTAGTTTTGAACTAAGATTCAGTAGTTAATTAATTCTGAGAGTGGCATTACTTAATTTTACCAGCGGCGTTAGATTAACGAAAAGCATAAGCAGTTCCAGGGGAGAGTGGGCGCAACAACAGTATGTGCTTCCATCTACTTATAAAGGGGGTGATGCAAAGTTTTTTGTAACAAAGCAACAAGCATCATGTCTGGGTTGGTCCCATTTTTGTTCACTACTTAATGGGAAAAGACAGCAATACAATAGCTTCAATTCAACATTTATTTAAAACAGAACCAATACAAGTAGCACAACATCTCAAAGCACACTGCACAATCATGTGGATGAAGGCCTATACTTCCCTTTCATGAGACCACCATGATAAAATACGAATATGCCAACACGAATAGGAAATCCTATCTTGTTTTGTGCAGTTGCACTGAAATCAAGCAAAGTGTTTCGCGTAGCGAAGCAAAATGTCGCAATAGCAACAAGTTGAACAGATATCCCTGTTTAAACACAGGCAAAAAAGGAATCAATTACTGGATAATAAAGGAGGATGAAACATGCGGCCACAAAAATGGTAATCCCGCCAATCCCTAACAAGTGTTGCAGTTTTGAAATAAGATCCAGTAGTTAATTTTGAGAGTGGCATCAATTACTGGCTTATAAAGGGGGTGATGCTAAATTTGTTGTAACAAAGCAACAAGCATCATGTCTGGGTTGGTCCCATTTTTGTTCACTACTTAATGGGAAAAGACAGCAATACAATAGCTTCAATTCAACATTTATTTAAAACAATACCAAAACAAGTAGCACAACATCTCAAAGCACACTGCACATCATGTGGATGAGACCAAGATTTGAAACAACTCGCCACGAAGACTGGAAACAAATCTCGATCTCCTTTTGTGCAGTTCCACCAAAACTAAGCAAAGTCACCGGTGTGACATTCAAGTTGAACTGCACAAAACACTCTTAAAACATAAGTGTTTCGAGTAGCGAAGCAAAATGTCGCAATAGCAACAAGTTGAATCGGTACCCCTGTTTTAACAGAGGCAAAAAAGGAAACAATTACTTGCCGATAAAGGAGGATGAAATAAACGATGACAGAAAGAAGCATCTAACTTATATTGGATGGAAAACAAAGTAGGATAGTAGCATTTCTAAAACGGTTGCATTGATTCATATTAATAGATACATTCTCTTGAAACAACATTCGTTAAAAAATGTAATTTACTTTTAACAGTGGCATTGCTTCAATTTTCCGCGGCATTCTTAGATTAACAACAGCAAATAGCTGTGTGGGACATGCCAGCACCATGTGCGTCCACATGTATAAATGGGTGATGCAGAGTATTAGCCAAGCAGCATATATGCGATGACCCATATTTGTTCTCTTTGAACCTTTTTCCTATGT
This sequence comes from Triticum dicoccoides, assembly GCF_002162155.2. Classification (NCBI taxonomy): domain Eukaryota; kingdom Viridiplantae; phylum Streptophyta; class Magnoliopsida; order Poales; family Poaceae; genus Triticum; species Triticum dicoccoides. The sequence goes on along the minus strand of NC_041389.1, from coordinate 592,744,206 downwards.
GAGAGCAACAAATCTAGTCCTGCACAAACTACCCGACCCCCCAGTTTCTTTCCCTTCTCAACAAAGAGATCGGTTCCTTACAGATGTGTGTACTGGGTTACCCCCTTTTTCCCTTTTCGACCAACAAAGCGGCTAGAAAGCCAGTCTATTCTACTTTCCGCCCCTCCTTTCCTCATTGAACCATGTCCTAGATTCTTGCTCCAGCCCACCGCACCCTTCTTTCCTCTTTGAACCAAGACCTAGATTCGACTATAGATCAAAAAAGATCCACATGCAGCTAGAGCAACGACGGTTTCAAAGAAACTTATACCTTAGGGTCGTCGGGATGTGGCAAGGCGTGCGGTGGGAGGCCGGATCTGCCGACACAACGTACGGTAACGAGGAAGAAGGGGTCGGTGGCCCTCCCACACAGGCGCTGGGTGAAAGAGAACAGCGCAGCCGGCAGTGGATTGCCTCCCTCGCCGAAGGCGATAGAGTGAACGCTGCACCTCCTCCCCTTCCCGGTTCGACGGGATACGGGCGCCTCCTTCACCAGCTGTGAGGGGGGAGAGAGAGACAAGAGGCCAACATAGTCTTGTTTAGAGCTGGTGAAGAGAGGGTGAGAGATTGTGAATATAGCAAACCCTAGCAAATGAACGCTGAGCCTCCAGCGTGTATACATATATGTAATGCGACGAGAGTGTGGAGAGTGCAAACCCTAGCGAACAAGCGCTGAGGCTCCAGCTTATATATATAGTACTGTAGTACGAACTGGGCTCCGATGCCTTCACTGCACCTGCTTTTGGCTGTATGACAGGTGAGCCAGCCACATTTTGGTCCCACCTGTCATAAACCCAAAGTCAGGTGCACTAAGTCAATGAAGCTGCGTCCATATAGTACTCTCGTGTATACGACGAATATATAGTGGAGTGGTTTTCTTATTCTCTCCATAATAATCGTTTTAAATTGTCTAAGTACGAAATGAAACTCTTATTTAATGTACAGTGAAGAAAACTACTACTACTTCCGATGAACTAACGATCCACGCCCACGCGTCCTGGTCGCACTTCCTGTCCTTCACGTATGGTACACTACCCTCCATTAAGTGAACAACCACACATGCGCCAAATTATCAGAAACGTGTGAGAGTGTGTACAAATAAAGAATTTTAATTTCAATTATCGGAAAGGTTTGAGAGTATTACAAAGTTTGACTTTAGTCAAATCTAATATGCAGAGTAAATAAAAATGGAGGGCTACTACGTCCATCCGGGTTTTTAGTCCACACCATTTTTTAAATCAAAGTTAATAGCTGGACAAATAAAATTACAGGGCAGCTGGAGACAAAGTTGTGAGAAGGCTTAGAAATCAATACAAAACTTATGCTCTTAGTACCAACGTCGATCCTTCTTCGAGGAAACATTTGGTTCGTAGCCAATTGTGTGATAAAATTGCACCAACGTGAAAGACGACTGCGTCTCCAATGCAACCAAGGTGAATTGATGAAGGATATCATCTTTGTGCGTAACAAGCAAAGAGCACTGATGGAAGACAGCTTGTTTTTCATTGAAAATCGATCAGCTTCACCAGCCGATGCAACCATGAGGTGCAACCATGAGCATCGATAGGTCATTGTGGTGATGCATCATCCATTTGGCATCAAGTTTGGGTGAGGCACCTATGAAGTTCGACAAATCCTCACTGTGGTCTGTTTCTTCTCAGTAATCAAGCTCGAGGAAGGAAGAACCACGTGGCAGAGGATAGTGAGGTGGAACAACAATGGCCATCTAATTTTGTGCAGTTCCACTAAAATTGAGGAAGAGAAGCCCGGGTATGGAGACACGCATCGCTGTTTCCAAAAATATAAAAAAGAGTTAGCAACGATATCTCAATTGTCAATAATAATTAATGAAAAGTACACCAACAAATGGAAGCATCATAATTATCTTGATGGGAACTAAACCAGCATACCCTAGAAAAAAGCATTTCTTCATTTAACCAGTGATAGTACTACCACCATATGGACAATGACCGCACAACCACCATGTACTTTTTGTCGAAACAACATGCATACCTCCACCGAGGCATAAATCAGGACAACTTTTCGAGTGGCATTTCCTCTATAATAGTACTAGTAGGTGATGTTGGACCAGCCGACGAACCCTAGCTACTATACATGGGGAGCTGGGGAGTAGTCGCATAGAAGAAAACCCGCACGCAGCGACCTGGGGAGCTGGACCAGTACAAGAAGTTATACCTCAGGTGGGCGAGATGTCGTTTAGGTGGGTGGGCGGGATCTGCCCACACGACGGCAGCGAACAAGGGCGCGGAGGATCTTCGTCCGCACCAGCGTCGACTCCGAGAGGATGGTGCGCATCGGCTTCCTCCGTCGCCGATGGCGACAACGTCAACGCTGCACCTCCTCACCTCCCGCAGCGGACGGGATTCGGCCGGATCGGTGACCACCGGTGAGGAGAGAGATAGAGTGGACACTGTCATCTTGTTTTGATATGGAGAAGGTGAGAGAGCGAGACGCAAGAAACTCTATCAAACAAGAGGCTATAATGGAGTAAAAAAATCTCTCCATAGCAGTGGTTTTAAATAGAATACACGCGTTCCCAGAAAAAAGAAACAAAAACTGGCGGACAATTTTTTATGGGTCTGTCTAGGACACATCTAGATGTGACATAGTTATGTCACATCTAAGTTGATGCCCACTCTATTTGTGGTCTATTTTTTTGTCCTAATTTTTTTTGTTTCTTGTTGCTACATTACATACTTGTGGGAGCTTAGATTTGATATCCTTAAATAACATCTAGATGTGAATTAGAAAAACTGATTTTCTGACGTACCAAGAAAGAAAACTCGATCAAAAACACGCCCCCGCTTCCAGGTCGCGAGAGTCGTCGCGCACACACACATAGACATAGACATGCATATCCGTGTTTATGTAAAATTCCATTTCCATCTCCATCTCCAATCATATTTGTCCAACTAGCACATTATTTACGTTGTTAATTATATACACAACAATATTAATGTACAACATCTCTTGTTTGCGGACGTCCGGAACGCTGCCACGGCCGGTCCTGACCAACCCGAACCCTCTTCATCACCCGCGCGTGCTTCCCGCCCAAAACGGTCAGTGCCGCATTCATGCCCGGCCAGAGTGGACGCGACCTCTCACTGGTGCCGGCATTGAAGCGGCACACCGGCCGACAGAGCGTCGTCCGCGCCGCTTCCGGGTGCATGCGGCTGCTCCGCGTTCAAAGGTCGCAATAGCCGGCTACAACATGCATGTAAAAAGTTCTTGGGAATCCGTGCTATAGCTAGCTGTCCTCCCCCAACTCGTCAATCTCTTCTAGTAGTGCTAGTACTCCATGGCGCGATCCATCGACAAGTAGGCGGGAAAGTTATCGTATACTCGGTTTGCGGTGCGTGGCATGCCGAGCGACCGTGTGGGGTCGAGCCATGGAGGAGGGTGAGACACGAACACGACAGACTTGATTTAAACGTTGGTTTTGCTCGATGACGCGATCCAACGAAACGAAACGTTGGTTTCCCTCCGTTTCCATTTTTTCTCCGGAAAAAGGAAAACTTTCCACTCCATTTTCATTCCTATTCCAAGGTTGCCCCGTTACAACAGTCCATCAAATACAAAGGAAAACTAACACGCATGCTGATGCATCTCAATGATTCACAGATCATAGACAATATTTACTTCACAACTAAAGAAAAAAGTTGTGAGAGCGTGTACGAAAGAAAAACTACTGATGGGGTCACTACGACTTAAACCCTAAACCCTAAACATGATTTAATTTCCTGGCCAGGTAGAACCTGTCGAAGGAAAGATGGCTGGCACCCTCGGATCATACGATGCTTTTGTGCAGTTCCACTAAAATCGACCTGAGCATCCCTGATGGCAAAGATATTGAAGAAGTGTGATTAGAATAATAGTACTGGCACTAGTTCATGAGACATAAACTCATCACAAGTAGAAGCCGGTAGAAATAGAGAAAAATCGACATGAAGATGGAGCTACGGCAGTGGAGCAAGCCGGCTTCAAAAGGAAGATGGACTACTTGGGACGTCGGGCTGTAGCTAGAAGGGCGGTTGGGACGCGGCATCGGCCCATACCGCGGTGACCCCCGATTGGGATGCACCAACTGTGGGTTTTCTCCCTCGCCGATGTCGACCGCGTCTACACAGAACATTGTTCCCTTCCCCCAGCTGCGGGATCAGGCCCGTCGTTCTATGCTTGTGAAGAGAGCAACCTAAGCAAGCAGGCTTGTAGCTTAGGCTCCTGCTAGTGTATATATAGTGGTTTTCTTTTTCTCTCCATATCAACCATTTTATATTGCGTACGTGTCATTCAAGAGTGAAATGATGGTTGCTTCTTCTGACTAACTTACTGTGTGATTTGACTGCTCCTTAGTGGCCCCTAGACGTACTCCCCCTACGTGCATGCAACAGTCACACGTACACATGGACGCAAAAACGCGCGCGACGCCCTAATGCATGCATGTCCGAGCACACGATGGAACACACATGGTCATGCTCAAGTGCTCAACCTACACGTGCATGCACACACATACTCAGTCAGGGTGAGCTAGTGACCGTATAAACACCGGAAAATATATATATTGAGCGCAATGAGTGTATTATGAAGTCCACTGACCATATTTTTACAAATATACAGTGAGAGAGAGTGTATTTATCTCGTTTGAAATTAAGCCATATTAACCGGAGAGGAGGCAGTATGGACTAGCATTACTTTGCTGTGTCCCGTCAACTTGCCGAATGAGGAGAAGGTTGCAGGACAGGAGAAGCCTGCGCGCGGTGGCTCGCAGGACTAGGAGAAACTTTTGACTAATGCAAGCTCTCCCTCGCTCAGGCGATGGACGTGCAACAGTTAATTCGGGTGTCAGATTGCCAGAAGCATACACTATACTACTAGTGCTATTATTGTTCGACTTCTCGAATAGGCGAACAGCCAAGCGCAAAGTTTACTAGTAGTACTAGTACTACTACTATAGTCTATAAAGGCATGTACTATACTAGTACTAGGAACCGGATGGAGGAGCGTCTGCACTCTTATTATAATTTTAAAATGTGATAAAGCAATCTTCAACACATTTGGTTCTCTTTGAGAGTTCTCGCATGTGATAATGGAAGTTGATTGCATGGAACACTCGCCACAATTCTCGCTTAATTCTGGCTCATATCCTGTTACAAATAGTAGCGCTCGGTAATATTTCCTCTTTTTTTGTTATTCAGCATGTAAACAGTTCAACAAACCTTGCGGCGCATTTCGTGTGAACCGTGCTTGCTGCACTTTGAATGTGGCCGAGAGCTGGCTTGATGAAACACCTAGCTTCCTACTTCTTTTTTTGCGGGGTACCTCGTTTCCTAGTGACCAGTGTCTTGGCTGATCGTCCTAAGAATGCTTATATATATGAATAAAGCTGTCTCATTTACCCACAAAAAAGATTAAGCCATATTAACCGAAAAGGAGGGAGTATGGACTAGCATTACTTTTTGGTGTGTCCCGTCAACTCGTAGAACAAGGAGAAGCTTACAGGACAAGGTGAAGCTCGCTTACACCTTTTGACTAATGCAACCTACCCTCGGTGGACATGCATCAATCCATTCGGTGTCAGATTGTCAGAGGCATACACTGTAGTACCCAACATGCGGAGTAGCATCATTGTTCGACTTCACGAAGAGGCGAAGAGCCAAGTGCAGTAGTACGAGTAGTACTACTATTAGAACCGCATGGTGGAGTGTCTGTACTCTTATTTTTTTTATCTCTGACAAATTATAGATTTATTCCGGAGAAGGGCGGAAAACGATAACCCAACATGTAATGAATGATATCGATCAACCAACCATGCTCGAATATATCTTGGCCTCCGTGCGAGCCTGTCTGTGTGTTCTCGCTCCTCGTCTCTCTCAAGGAACGGCGGGTTGGCTCTTTGCCGTCAATTGAGATCGGTTTGCTCACACTCCTGTCCCACATGTCAGTGATTGCCAAGAGGAGGTGCATTGACCGACTAGCCATATGCGTACTTGGTTTTGCACCTTCATACTACTCCTCCCTCCGTCACAGTTTACAGGGCGCGCTTCAGTATGATGCATTTCTCTCAATGCATTTCCACCACCAGAGAGACTTTAGACGCGTTTGGTTTAATGCTCAATTAATTAGGGCGTGGTAACCGCAATCAAGTCCACAATTTTCTCTCCATGTACTGTACTACTACGGAGTGGAGTAAGTGCATGCATGTGTGTACCCGGGGTGGAAGCACTGCATGCATGTGTGTACGCATTATTCCCTCTAGTAATAGATGCCGTGCTATAACTACCAATGCTATTTTTTATGCCGATCGCTAGTCGCCTTGGTCCCACAGATTTTGTTTCTTTTTTCTGAAGCGCGCTCTATAAACAGTGACGGATGGAGTAGTATGAGCAGATTCAAAGAAGAGCGTATTGATGGTTGCTTCTTCCGAGCAACTTACAGTGGGAAAGGTGGGGCTTATGATTTGATTGCTCATTACTCAATATTAATGCGGCGCAACGACTGGGCTGAGTCTCCCATGCGGTTGTGCACTACCCCCTCGGTTCTTAAATATACTCCGGAGTATTTGTCTTTCTAGAGATTTCAACGAGTGACTACTCAAAATTTGTCTTTTTAGAGATTTCAAATGGACTGGCACATACGGATGTATATAGACATATTTTAGAGGTAGATTCACTCATTTTGCTCCCTATGTAGTCACTTGTTGAAATCTCTAGAAAGACCAATAGAATATTTAGGAACGGAGGGAGTACACATACGAAGCAAAATGAGTGAATCTACACTCTAAAATATGCCCGTTTGAAATTTGTAAAAAGATAAATATTTAGGAACGATGGAGTATAATTTTGTGCATGGCACATGGACCCGGATGATGAAGAGGCTTCTGGCAATGCTATCAAGCTTCGATCATTTGTTTACATAATTGACGTACTACACAAATAATTTTCCAGCAACAAGAAATTGTACAATGGTGTGAGCTTTCAGCTTTTGTTTCGCGTGTCTTGCCATTGATGCTCTTTCGGAAACAATAAAAAACTAACTTCCTTGCTAATGCATGTCAATTATTAGCAGATCTGAGGTAATAATTACTCCCTCCTTCCGAAAATACTTGTCATCAAAATGAATAAAAAGAGATGAATCTAGATTACATCACAACTGAAGACAGAGTTGTGAGAAGGTGTTAAATTAAAATTGATCCATGCTTTCATTGGCAGCAACGTCCCCCCAGCTCTGACTAAATCAACAAGGCATGTTTGGAAAAAAAGTAGCTGTCTGGAGCATGCAACATTCCGATCATTTTGTGCAGTTCCACTAAAATAGAGATGAGTGTCCCTGTTCCAAAGATATTAAGTGTGATTACGATAATAGAGGACTGATGATGAAACAATAAACACACAAATAGAATCCGGTCACCTTTGTAGTCTCTCTTAAGACTAACTAGTTGGAGAAGATTAGGCTCGGAGTTGGATGAGGAGGATAGAGCAAAACCAATCTCCCTTTGTGCAGTCGCACTGTTGCCCGTGTGACATTTTAGTACAACTACACAAAACACTCTTAAGAAAAAAGTGATTTGTGCAGTTCACCAAAAGGTCGCAATAGCAACGAGGTGAAATGGAGTTTGCAAAAAAGAGGTAGAAAGGAAACAATTACTGGTCAATAACAGTTGATGACGCATGCGACGACAAAAAAGAAGCATATTCCTTGTCCTAAGGGAAGATTATAACACGGTTGTGTTTGTCTAAAATGGTGTGAGGACGAGAATGCAATATGGAAAGTACGCCGGACGAGCTACGTTTTGGGCAAAGAACTATGAAAGATCCACATGCAGTGACGTGGGAAGACGGGCAGTGGAGCAAGGCCGGAGGGGATACCTGGAGGTCGTTGGGATATAACTAGGTGAGCGGCGGCAGGCGGAATCTGCGAGCAGGTGGCGTAGGCCCTGTCGCGCTGGAGCTTGGTCAGAGAGAACGGCGTGTACCGCAGATCAGGACGTGTTGCCTCGGCGCTGTCGAATTGAGAAACGATGCACTTCCTCCCTTTCCCCCGGCGGACGGGATGCGGCCGGATCAGTGACCTACGGTGAGAGAGAGAGAGAGGCCACCGCACTTCCTTTCCCCCGGCGGACGGGATGCGGCCAGATCAGTGGCCAACGGTGAGAGAGAGAGGCCACCGCAGCCTTGTGTGAGATACTCTGAAGAGCGACAAACCAGGCAGGCAAGCTCCATTGTATATAGTGAGCGGACTACCTTTTTCTCCATAAAAATCGTTTTATATTTTGTGTACGTGCCATTGATCGCTATAACTTTATTTAAAAATAACGCGGCAACACGTCAAGTCGAACTTTGTTTCGTGCACGCGTGGTACACGACCTCCCTAGGTAAACAACCGCTACAGGCGTTCAAATTAGCATGTGGGCTGCCATTTCGTAAAGAAATGAGCTCCACCGTGTACACGCACGGGTGTGGCTGGGCACGAAGCGTGAGTACGTGCACGGTGCACCTATCCTCTTCTTGTATATGTACACCACCTACGTGGGGTTGTGTGAGAGAGATACAAACCTGGAGAGATATGGTGTGTGGGTTCTTGAGAGTTTTTGGGGGGGGGGGGTCAATCAAAAAATGTAACATATGCAATGTGTGTGAAATAGAGTCCTGGATATAACATATATATAGAGGGGGCGATCCATGAGAAGAGAGTGGAGGTATCATCGGCTTGAGGTGTCCATAGAATCGAAGAGAGGGATGATGTTGTGCGTGTGCGCGCGCGCGATCTATAAAGAGTGCCACGAATTTGTGTGTGCCCACGTCAAAGATATAGAGTGGCTGGCCTACTGGAACGTGAGAGGGGACATGTGCAGTTTGTCTCTGTGGCATGGATACCTACCTGCAGCGCTCGACTATCGGTGTGTGGTGGGGGAAGAGGGAGTCCCAATTAACTATAGAGGTACAATGGCTGGTATATGTGTGGAGGAGGAGAGAGGCCTACCTCATGTATTAAGGAGATCGATCTGCCTCATGTATTAAGGGAGATCGATCGGCATCCATGCATATGTGCAGGAGAGGAATAAGGTTGGGAGAGAGACAGAGCTAGAGTGTTGGAGGGGGTGGTAGTGGAGTTGCTTCTAACAAATGGTGGGATAGGCTTGCTAGACAAACGGAGGGCACGCCCGCAATATCAATAAGAGAGGAGATGGCTGCTTGTTGTCTGTGCACGTGCGTGTGAGAGATGGGTCAGGAGGCATGCACGAATGATGAGG
>NC_041389.1:592732284-592734471 GCF_002162155.2 Triticum dicoccoides | reverse complement strand
ATGTTGGGAGATCGATCGGTATACATGCATGTGTGTGTTAGAAGCAAATGAGGCACAAGGAGAAGGATAGAGAGAGAGGGATGCATCTAGGTGGTGGTACGAGAGGCATACTATATCGAGGGGGAAGGAGTGTGCGAGTACGAGAACGATGAAAAGAGTGGTGGGAGTGAGGCATGGACGGTGACAAGAGAAGAGGGGAAGCTTGTGTTTGTGCTAGGCACACCTGGCTAGAGAGGCATATCGATCGATGTGTGCCGTAAAGAAGGAGCTGGGGGGCCTACACACACCATGGGTGAACGACCTAAAGTGAAAAGACGAATTTGCGTGATGGAGCTAGAGAATGCTGAGGGAGGGTGAGAGGGATGCGTGCGTGTGCTTGCACAAGAGAAAGTTAGCGCTAGCTACAAAGATAAGAGGGTTGTGTGGGTGTAAAAGACGAATAGAGATCATATATACTTCATTATAAAAAGCGAATTCGGATATTTCAAGAATATATCATAGTGTTTTAAACCGACGCATGTGTGAATATATATAACGGTGATACACATGGTGTGGTTATGAACATGTTATACTACATTTAATATATTTTATCTCTACTCTTATAAAAAACGGAGTTGTTGATGATGGTGTGCCTACCATCCTGCATTATAGGCCGTTCGATTTATATCTGGCGGATAGTAAGGAAACTATGATGGTTGAAGTTGGCAACAATCATGATTGTAGATTCTTATTGAAATAGAGAAACGAATTCAAATTTAGTTCAAATTGCAGCGGTAGTATAGACATTCGGAATGCACTAAAATGTTGGTATGAGTAGGTTACATGCATTATACAACAAGCGAAAAAATTTAATCGGACATAACATGGATTCATACTCCCTCCTTCCATCTATATAGGGTGTAATGAGATTTTTAAGACCGCCTTTGACTATTGACAAGATTAATAGTACATGACATGCACAATGTGAAGATTATATCATTGAAAGAACCTTTCATAGACGAATTTAACGGTGTGCTTTGTGTAAGTTGAATGTCATATATCATTGCTCTAATATTTGGTCAAAGTTAGCATCGAAAAATGCATTAGGCCCTATATAGATGGAAGGAGGGAGTAGCTTTGAATAGCATTTGTATAGTAAAACGGGGCAAGACTCTCTCTTTGTGTGGTGTGAATAGTTTTATTTTTTTCGTTTTCTTTTTGGTTGAGGGAAGTGCGAATTGATTTGGTACGTACAAGTACAATATTACTACACGTCAGGCTTGTCCCTAAAATCAACACGCATCTTGTTATATCCCGAAAATTCAGATATCGTGCTCCCAAAACTGGCGCCTTCACAACCCGCACCTTGCTATCCTGAAATCCCCACAAGCGAAATCCCCCTTCTAACCCTGAGCCGAAAGGGTCGCTAGTTCAAATCGGTGGGGGTTACTTTTGTAACACACCCTACATTTTGGACAAGCGCGTCCCTAAGTCATGCTTCACCCCCTCGCATCGCTCCCTTTTCGCCATTCGAAATCCCAGGCCACCATAACCTCTATGCTCCAGCCGCGAAACCCCACCCTCCTCCGTCCGCCACGGCACCGCTGCCCAGCCGGAGCCTCTTCCCCGATGATGTCGTCCACCACAACTGCTCGATGTCCCTCATACACCTCCCTGGATGAGGATCTGCCGTCCATCTCGCCGTCCCGCCAGTTCAACCGCCCTATCCTCCACCTCCAAGGAGCTGCTCCGACGATCCCCTCGTCTATCGCGGCTGCTCCATCCCCACATCACCGCCTTAACCTGCTCCACCAGAACCGCAGCATCCTCACCGACTCATTGGCCGAAGCTGAGGCCTACTCGGCGCCACTAAGGAGGTTGTACACTTATCGCATCGCACCTTCTCCTTAACTCGACCTCCCGGCGCCGACGGTGCTCCATCCCGCACCCCCATGGAGCGGCTACCTTGAAGCCGGCGCCGCGGGCAACATCTCCACGGTGGCTCTCCCCCAGTGCGAGACCCCTTCGGCGGCGGCGGCCATACCAGCCGGATCTGCTGCTGCTGCTCCGGCTCTCGCTCGCTCGCTCGCGCTGCTGCTGCTGCTCTGGCTCTCGCTCGATCGCTCGGTCGCCCAGATGCTGCTGGTGCTCTCCCCCTCGCTCGTGCTGCTGCTCTGCTCCGATTAAGCGACACTTCAGTCGACTGAA
>NC_041389.1:592705869-592732070 GCF_002162155.2 Triticum dicoccoides | reverse complement strand
GGGGACGGGGGCTCGCTGGAGAGGTACCCCACTATCTATCTTAGGGTTCAGGGTGGGAGTCGGGGGGCCTAGAGGGCTGGCCGGGGCGGCGGTGGCGAGTTGTTTTCGGGCGGCGAGGCAGCGCTGGGGCCGGCGGTTCGGCCGGTGGTGGCTGGCGGCTCAGGGGGGTGCAGATTGAAGATGAACTACAGGCCCTCCCTAAACTATATGTCAAGTGCCTCTCTGCTACCATTGCGTTCAGTTTCGACAGTAGCATTCAGATTCCACAGTAAATTTCAGTTTCAATAGTTAAGTTCAGAGTCAACAGTTTTTACCTCATCTGTTGTAGTCAGGTGGTTTTTGGTGATGTTAATTTTACATCCATTTTACATCATCTATTGGAGATGCTATTAGAATCCCACTTGAGATTGATGAAGTTTGTCTTGTGCTGCTTCAGCCTTGACGTCTTACGGCTCACCGGAGCTGCTCCAACGATAGAACGAGCCATCACAACAGATCAGTGCCCTGGACGCCGTCTACAGGTTCCTCAGATATTCCTCCACACCTCCGACAGCCACCTCTGCCTCAACTACTTCAGCGACCAACCCAATGATGCTGAGGTCGACACATCTATGGCAAAGAGGTTGTACACTTGTTGCATCACTTATTACTATACATTCACGTCGATCCATTAGGGCTATTTTGGTTCAACGGAAAAACGTTGATCCACTGGATGTTACCATCACTCTAAATTTCTGCATGCGCTCCTTACATAATCTCACCATATTTTTTTCGTATGCATGTCAGATATTGTACACAGTCATGCTGAACATGTAGAGAAAAAGAGAAGAGTTTGCCCGGCAATACAATGTCATGCAGACATCGCTCCATGGTGGGTTCAATGGCAAACCCTCCCCACCCTTCTCCAGATTGTAACCCAGAGGAAGATATTTGTTTTGAGGCGGATTCAGACGCCGCTGACCACTCCTATTTACCCCCCAAGGTGTTTGCTCTACCTTGGCATGATGATGTTAGTCATATCATGCATATGTTGCCTTGCAGTGCCTACTTTTGACATCATATATGTCATCTTCTTAGTTTAGACATGTTCTGTAGCCACCTGTTTAGTTTCTATATCATATATGGGAATTATGCAGTCTCATGTCTTTTAGCCAGCCATAATATATGTGAAATGTGCAATGCCATCCTGTTTAACCGGGCATCATATATTTGAATGATATCTTGCCCATCCTTTTCTTCATTACATTTCCATTTGTCGACAATGTTTGTACATTAAACTACTCTTCCTGTGAATCAGCTATTTGGGTGGGAGATGGAAAATCTGGAGTGAAAACAAGGCCTTCAGAACAGACAGTGCGACCTGTCGAAGCAGATCTCTTGTTGGGTCCCGATAGCTCCTCAGAGATGGATTCAGAGACAGATGACCAGTCCTATTCCCCCACAGAGGTGTATGCTCTAACTTGGCACGGTTATACTGCTCATATCATGCATACGGTGTCTTGCATTGCATAGTTTAGACACCATATACACGATATTCAACACCATGTTCTTAGTTCAGACATCATATCGAATGCCCTCTGTTTAGCATATAAATCACATATGTGAATTAAATGATGCGATCCTGATTACTTAGATAACATGTAGGTGAATTATGTCATGCGATCTTGTTTAGTTATTCATCATATCTTTGAATTATGTTATGCTATGCTATCCAGTTTAGATAGACATCATATATGTGAAATTATGTCATGCTATCTGTTTTAGTTAAACAATATACATGTCAACTATTTCATGCCCTCTTTTTTCCACACTATTTATTGCATTTGTCTCTCATACAATGTATGTACATTCAACTATGTTTCCTGTTTATTAGCCATTTGAATTGGAGCGGGTGATGCCAGTATCTAGCGGACTAAAAACACAGTCTTCAAATAAAACAGTGCTACCTCTTGGTGGAGATAGCACCCCGGTTGTACATGCACAAGAACCAGCCCTACAACACATAACCCAAACACTCGCAGATTGTACCCCTACTGCGATGGACAGAGAACCAGCTTCACCCAATCTAACCCCAACCCTAGCCGATAGTAACCCAGTTCCTGTTGACACAACTCCATCTCCACCACAGAGCTCCCAAACAAGAGCAGTGAGTAAGGCAGCTCCAGTGCCCAAAGGGCCAGTACTATCACGGCGAACCCCAACTCCACCAGTTAGTACGCCTATTCCTGTGGAGGAAGCACAACCAACTAGTCGTAGTTTAGCATCTATCGCATTTGATGTTGTTAAATCGTATGTGCGTATCTTTCCATCTTAGAAATATTATACTAAAGATGAAGGAAAATGCCAGTTGCAGGTGTTTGTCCAGGAGTTATATGTAAGTAATGATATTCATGGCAATTACTTTGCTTCGTCCCATATATCCTACCTCCATGATGGTTATAATACAACAAATTTTCCCATTTTTTTCTATAGAGAAGGACCGATTTGGAAACTCAGGATGAGGTAACCTGTGCTAATACCTCTGCTATCTTCAAGAATGCTTGGTGGCAGTATCGGAATTACCTGAAGAAAACGTACTTCACCGGCAAAGAAACTCATCAAATTCCCTTACGTTCTCCTGAGACACATTTACTGGACGATGACTGGGAACGCCTTGTTCTGTACTGGTCCCGAACCAAGAATGTGGTAAGGTCTATGAGCTCATTTTCTATTTTTAAGTATTATATTCTTGCGTCTTACTGTACTCTGTTCATGTAGAACAAGTGCCTAAACCTGAAGAACAACTGTTCTAATTTAAGATTCCATTGCTATCATAGTTCAAAAAAGTGCTAGGCGTTAATTGTGCATTTTGCCACCGCCTTGCGCTTTACTGACCAAAGCGCATGCTTATGCGCAGTTATGCACAGACTATGCGTAGTTATGCGCAATGTGTTTTGCCAACGCCTAGAGCCTAGGCGTGCTTAACCGCTCGCTTAGGTGCACCTTTTTTAACTATGATTGCTTTGCTCTTGTATCACTATATTTACTCATACAAACTTATTTTTAAATTGAAGGATCCAATCGAAACTCCAATGGCACAGCAGGTATGTTCACGCATGTTTCTTTAATAGGTTTGCTCTTATCAATAGCCATGTTGATTTCAATTTCAATTGTGTATACAGTTGACTTTCATATCATGCACACTACTAGCATCACAATAGAGCCAATAGTGTTGTTGTACATGTAGACCCGTGGTACCCATCTGAAATCTTGTTGTGCCATGTAGTTTTCCACGCTTTGTATTCTTTCACGGCTGCTTTGTCTTGAACTGATATGATTTGAACCGTGTCTCTATTTTGATTTGGCAAGACAATGTAGTGACCATAGGACATAGATTTATGTTTGTTTGATGCTTTTATTATGTACTAGTACTTGGCAATAGAAGACTTGGTAGTTTAATACTGTCCACCTTACTATTGAACTGGTTCACCGAAATGAGTTTCATATACTAGTACATGCTAAACTTGTTATGTGTCTGCTTGTTTCTTCTTTTAGAATGCTGACAGAATATTGGGGAAGAGTGCCTTATTAAGAAATGGTAAATGAAGTAATGCAGATAAGGTTCAGGATAGTGACACATCCTTGTTGGTCTCCAACAAAGCTGATAAAACAACTAAGGAAGACTATCTTGAAGACAGCAAACAACCCCAAAGTCCTGTCTTGGTTTAGTGTTCGAGTTATTGGCCACTACCGCTTGCACAAGCTATTCAAACTCACTGTCTGAATCAGTTCGGTTTCTTGAGTCTCAACTACAAGCTGAAAGACATTGATCAGCTGTGCTGTGACAAGAAGCGAAAGGACTGCAAAAGTCCCTGGAGCATTCAGATGCATACTTTCTGGTGCAACAGCAAGCGTTGGAGGATTTTAGCGCCAAACAGGACAAAGCTAATCAGCTTGCTAAGCTTATTACCAGCATGGTGGATACCCAGGATAACGTTTCTTGAGCTCTTCTGAAGTTGTTTCAGTTATGCTCTTATTTTGCTGCCGCGTTTATTTGCACCGGTGGCCAATTTTGACGGTCGGTGTATGTAATGTGTTGCTTTGTTCCCTATATTTGCACTGGTGGCGAACTTTGATGCCCAGTAGATGTAATATGTGTAATAGCGGTAACAGGCTAGCGTTAATTGCTTGCTTATTTATTTCCTTATTGTCTTGTTTAGTTGTTTGCTTGTAGTCACTGCAGTTCTTTTTCTGTGTTTTTCTAGTGGCCACAATAGCCTATTTTTGGTAACTAGGCCAAAATAATCATGGCAACACACGGACTGTTGTAACCATGGGCCTCCTGCAGGCCGTATGATCCATGGGCCTTCTTCCGGCCGTAGGATCCATTGGCCTTCTATACGGGCCGTAGGATCCATTGGCCTTCTATACGGGCCTTAGGGTCCATGGGCCTTCTACAGGCCGTAGGGTCCATGGGCCTTCTACGGTCCGTATGATCCATGGGCCTTCTACGGGTCGTACTATCCATGGGCCTCATACGGGCCGTAGGATCCATGGGCCTTCTACGGGGCGTATCATCATTTCGCCAATCATGGGCCGTACTATTCGTGGACCATAATGGGTCGTTAATAGGCCGTATTTGATAACTCTATGAAAACAGCCCAACGGGTTTTTTGACATGAAAACGGCCCAACATATTAACGGTCCACAAATGGGCCGACTGTAACGGCGGGCTGAATTTGTCCCACAGGCAGAAAGTGATAGTAACGGGCCGTATGTAACCGAATGCTGCAAATGAGCCCAAGAACCAATGGGCCTTGAGAAGGCCGAAAGATAACTTGGGCTGGAAATGGCCCAATGGAATAACGAGCCGTTAATGGGTATAAAGTGATACACTGTTCATTACAGGCCAGTTTCACCACGGGCTGTTAATGGGCCAAGAGTTACAAAGGGCCTCATATGGGCCGAAAGAAGTCATGGGCCACACATCGGCCGGAAGTTAAAACGGACCGGAATCATATTGGACAACCCAGATGATGCTACTGGGCCTAATTCGGATAGGGCATAACGGGCCCTGGGTTAGCGGGCTGTAAATGGGCTATATGCAAACAGGCCGTTAACAGGCTTTCCGTGGGCCGGCCCGCCACCTTTTGACCAAGTCAAACAGGCCGACCTTTTCACAGGAATGGGCCTCTATTGGTCCATGCCACATGTCGCCGTATCATATGTGCCTTCGGTCCAATGAGTGGATGACATCTGTCCCAACGGTGAGCCGACATGTG
This sequence comes from Triticum dicoccoides, assembly GCF_002162155.2. NCBI lineage: Eukaryota > Viridiplantae > Streptophyta > Magnoliopsida > Poales > Poaceae > Triticum > Triticum dicoccoides. Next base: position 592,726,809 of record NC_041389.1, on the reverse strand, counting down.
TTTCCTCCAGCCAATGATGATTTTACACATGGAAAATCCCCATTGGTCGGGGCTGTTAACAGGTTATTGGATCCAAAAACCCGACCTGATAGCTTAACAGCGTTCCGTTACGGTAGATGCCACGTGTCGGTCACCCTTGACGAAAGCACTTCTGTGACGCGCGATTTATCGTCATGGAAGTGGACACTTCCGTGATGATAATTTTGGTAATGTCATGGAACACTCCTACGACAGCACAAGTATGACTATCTTGATTCTGTCATAAAATCGTCATGGATGTACATGCATGACAAAAAACGCGACCTACTGTGACAAACACGTATCATCACATAAGTGTATTTTTTTGTAGTGCTAGCTACTAACTACGGACCCGAAGGTCTACAAAGAACTACTCACGCATCATCGAAGAGGCACCAATGGAGGTGGTGAACCCCATCCGTGATGGTGTCTATATTGGATCTGGTGGTTCTGGACTCTGCGACGGCTGGAATTGATTTTCGTCGACTCACCTGGGGTTTCTGGAATATTGGGGTATTTATAGAGCAAAGAGGCGGTCCTAGGGGCACCCGAGGTGGGCACAACCCACCAGGGCGCGCCTGGGCTTCCTGGCGCGTCCTGGTGGGTTGTGCTCTCCATGGAGCACCCCCGAGGCGCAACCTTGGCACATTAGGTGTCTTCTGGTCCATGAAAAATCTCGTGAAGTTTCATTGCATTTGGACTCCGTCTGATATTGATTTCCTGCGATGTAAAAAACATGCAGAAAACAACAACTGGCACTTGGCACTATGTCAATAGGTTAGTACCAAAAAATGATATAAAATGACTCTAAAATGATTATAAAACATCCAAGATTGATAATATAACAACATGGAACAATCAAAAATTATAGATACGTTGGAGACATATCAGCATCCCCAAGCTTAACTCCTACTCGTCCTCGAGTAGGTAAGTGATAAAAACAAAAAATTTGATGTGGAATGCTGCCTAACATGTCATATCATATTCTTTTCTTTATAGCATGGACATTTGGACTTTTATATTTTTCAAAGCAATAGTCTAGTTTTGACATGATAATTTAAATACTCAAGAATATCAACAAGCAACCATCTCTTTCAAAATATCGACGCTAAAATAAGCTATCCCTAGCCCATCATGCTCAACCATTGATCCATTCATGAAACGCACTCGCATATTAACTACACCCAATACTCAAGTACCATCATAGTGCCTCCTAGTTGGTGCTTTTATAAGAGAAGACGGAGACCCAAATTCAAAATTAAATTTGCATAAAGTAAAAGAAAGGCCCTTCACAGAGGGAAGTAGGGATTTGTAGAGGTGCCAGAGCTCAAAGCGAAAAACTTAGAGGCAAAAATATTTTGGGGAAGCAATGATGAGCCCAGATTCCGCGAAATGTCTTGAGGCCATGAAATCTGAGATGGGATCCATGTATGAGAACAAAGTGTGGACTTTGGTGGACTTGCCCAATGATCTGCAATCCATTGATAATAAATGGATCTTCAAGAGGAAGACAGACACTAATGGTAGTGTTACTATCTACAAAGCTCGAATTGTCGCAAAAGGTTTTCGACAAGTTCAAGGTGTTGACTACGATGAGATTTTCTTAGTCGTATTGATGCTTAAAGTCTGTATGAATCATGTTAGCAATTGCCGCATTTTATGAAATCTGGCAAATGGATGTCAAAACTGCATTCCTTAATGGATTTATTAAAGAAGAGTTGTATATGATGCCACCATAAGGTTTTCTCAATCCTAAAGGTGCTAACAAAGTGTGCAAACTTCAGCGAGCCATCTATGGACTGGTGCAAGCATCTCGGAGTTGGAATATACGCTTTGATAAGGTGATCAAAGCATATGGTCTTATACAGACTTATGATGAAGCATGTATTTACAAGAAAGTGAGTGGGAGCACTACATATTTTCTGATAAGTATATGTGAATGACATATTGTTGATCGGAAATGATGTAGAATTTTCTGGAAAGCAAAAAGGAGTGCTTGAAAGGAGTTTTTCAAAGGAAGACCTCGGTGAAGCTGCTTACAAATTGGGCATCAAGTTCTATAGAGATAGATCAAGACGCTTGATAATACTTTCGATGAGTGCATACCTTAATAAAATTTTGAAGGAGTTCAAAATGGATCAGTCAAAGAAGGAGTTCTTGCCTGAGTTGTAATGTATGAAGTTGAGTAAGACTCAAAACCCGACCACGACAGAAGATAGAGAGAGAATGAAAGTCATTCCCTATGCCTCAGTCATAGGTTCTATAAAGTATGCCATGCTGTATACCAGACCTATTGTGTACCTTGCCATGAGTTTGGCAAAGGTGTACAATAGTGATCTAGGAGTAGATCACTAGACAACGGTCAAAATTATCCTTAGAAGACCGAGGAGATATTTCTCGGTTATGGAGGTGATAAAGAGTTCGTCGTAAAGAGTTACGTAGATGCAAGCTTTGACACCGATTCGGATGACTCTGAGTCTCAATCTGGATATACATTGAAAGTGGGAGCAATTAGCTAGAGTAGCTCTGTGTCGAGCATTATAGACATAGAAATTTGCAACATACATATGTCTGAATGTAGCAGACCCGTTGACTAAGCCTCTTCCACGAGCAAAACATGATCAGCACCAAGACTCCATGGGTGTTAGTATCATTACTATGTAATCTGGACTATTAACTCTAGTGCAAGTGGGAGACTGAGGGAAATATGCCCTAGAGGCAATAATAAAGTTGTTATTTATATTTCCTTATATCATGATAAATGTTTATTATTCATGCTAGAATTGTATTAACCGGAAACTTAGTACATGTATGAATACATAGACAATACCGGGTGTCCCTAGTATGCCTGTACTTGACTAGCTCGTTAATCAAAGATGGTTAAGTTTCCTGACCATAGACATGTGTTGTCATTTGATGAATGGGATCACATCATTAGAGAATGATGTGATGGACAAGACCCATCCGTTAGATTGGCATAATGATCGTTAAGTTTTATTGCTATTGCTTTCTTCATGATTTATACATATTCCTATGACTATGAGATTATGCAACTCCCGAATACCGGAGGAACACCTTATGTGCTATCAAACATCACAACGTAACAAGTTTATTATAAAGATGCTATACATGTGTCTCCGAAGGTGTTTGTTGGGTTGGCATAGATCGGATTTGTCACTTCGAGTATCGGAGAGGTATCTCTGGGCCCTCTCGGTAATGCACATCACTATAAGCCTTGCAAGCAATGTGACTAATGAGTTAGTTATGGGATGATGCATTACGGAACGAGTAAAGAGATTTCCTGGTAACGAGATTGAACTAGGTATGAGGATACCGACGATCGAATATCGGGCAAGTAACATACCAATGACAAAGGGAATAATGTATATTGTTATGCGGTTTGACCGATAAAGCTCTTCGTAGAATATGTCGGAACCAATATGAGCATCTAGGTTCCGCTATTTGTTATTGACCGGAGATGTATCTCGATCATGTCTACGTTCTCGAACCCGTAGGGTCCGCACACTTAACGTTCGATGATGATTTGTATTATGAGTTATGTGTTTTGGTGACTGAAGTTTGTTTGGAGTCCCGGATGAGATCACGGATATAACGAGGAGTCTCGAAATGGTCGAGAGGTAAAGAATGATATATTGTAAGGTTATATACGGACACCAGAATGGTTCCAAAAATGTTCAGGGATTTTTCGGAGTACCAGGAGGTTACAGGAACCCCGCGGGAAAGTTAATGGGCCTCATGGACCATAGTGGAGAGAGGGAGACAAGCCACAAGAGGTGGCACATGCCTCCCCCCTTCCCAATCCGAATTGGACAAGGGGTGGGGGAGTGGGCCCCCTTTTCCTTCTCCCTCTCCCCTCTTTCCCGTTTCCCCTCTCCGTTGGAAGGAACGGGGGGCTGAATCCTACTAGGAGAGGAGTCCTAGTAGGACTCCCCCCCTTGGCGTGCCTCCTCCGGGCCGGCCACCTCCTCCCCCTCTCCTTTATATAAGGGGCGGGGGGTGGGGGGCACCCCAAAGGCATATCAATTGTTCTCTTAGCCGTGTGCGGTGCCCCCCTCCATAGTTTACTCCTCCGGTCATAGCGTCGTAGTGCTCAGGGGAAGCCCTGCGCGGATCACATCACTTCAAACTTGCTGGTGAAAAGAGGTTATTTGATATTAGCTCATTAGATGAATGGAGAACCCAAGCTTATGAAAATGCAAAGTTATTTAAAGAAAAATTTAAAATATGGCATGGCAAAAGAAGCCAAAAGCATGAGTTTAAAGTCGGAGAATATGTTCTTTTGTACAACTCTCATTTTAGATTTTAGCTGGGAAGCTCCTCTCGAAATGGGAAGATCCATATGTCATCGACGAGATTTACCGATCTGGTGCCATCAAAATAAATAATTCCAAAGGTACTAACCCGAAGGTTGTCAATGGGCAACGAATAAAGCATTATAAATGAGGTACACCTATTAATATTGAAAGTAATATTATCCAAACTTCGACACTTGAAGAACACATCAAAGAGTCCTTCTGGAGCACTCCAGAATCATGAAAATAAGGAGGTATGTGATACAGTAAGTAAACGGACACCAAAAAATCCACAAAAATAATTTTTATTAGTTTTGGAATATTTTAGAATTTTGGAAATAAAGAAACTCCCAGGAAGCGTCCCCTGGTGGGCACAAGACACCAGGGCGCGCCAAGCTTGCCTGGCGTGCCCAGGTGGGTTGTGCCCACCTGGGACACCTTCCGTACTCCGTTTTTCTTCCTTATACTTGTCCTCCAAGATAAGAAACTATATATACTTCCTGAACCTGTTAACCACCGTATCGCGGAGAAAATCATCTATTCTCTTTTCTTTCTGTTTCCGGTTAGATTTATCAAGCTAGGCATCATGTCTTCCTGCTCCTCCAACCACATGGAAGAAGATGCTTGGCTGATGAAAATCAAGACAAAGAGGGAGGAACTACGGACGCCATCAAGGGAGACAAGGTCAAGGAAGCTATCGTAGATCCATCCCCGGTGGCAACACAAGCACTGCTAGCCGAGGAGGAGGAGGAAGATATCCTTAAACCCTACCTTACTCTTGCTGAGATTGAAGCTTTTCGCGTCATTGAAATAGTTCGCGTACAAAATAAGTATCTCACTCGCGAAAATATTTTGCATCAAAAGCATATCACCCATCTCCGGAGCGTCATCCGTCCGCTGGAGAATCTCTTGATCCTTAAGGATAGGATTGCTTCATCACCACCACCTTCTTGTTCACCACCAGAGTAGAACTGAGTATCGGGTATGGGAACTCCCCTAGGCTTCCGCCAAGCTTGGGGGAGGTGCCCCGGTATCGTATCATCCCACTATCTTTTTGCTTTTACTTATCTTAGTTCGATCTTTTTGCTTTAGATGAAAAGTTTAGTTCGATCCTTTCTTCTTTGAGAGTTTGCTTAGTGATCTATCCTTGTAATCATGTGCAAGTTATATAATAAAGTTTAGTGTGAGTTTTTTCTTTCTTTACTTTCATGTTGCAAATAAAGAAAAGATATAAGAAAGAAAGAAAAAGAGGAAGGAAATAAATCAATAAGATCATATACTAATCCTATGGTAGGTGATAGCACCACATAAGGAAAAGTATAAGTAAGAAAATTTTATTAGAGATTGACAAACATAGCATTAGTCAATGATGCAACTCATGAAAGAATTAATAAGGGAAGAGAAGATTCACATATAAATATACTATCCTAGAAATCTTTTGTGATTGTGAACCCTCATCAAAATATTATATGCCAAAATTGTTGACATTGGACAAGGAAGACAACTTAATGGTTTATGTTTGTTTATATTCATATAGAAGTCATATTGTCATAGATCCTTCAACATGTGGTGCTTGCCGCCTATCTTTGCTAGCCAAAAATTCCGCACTAAGTAGAGATACTACTTGTACATCCAAAAACCCTTAAACCCAAATCTTTTTCAAGTGTCCACCATACCTACCTCTGGATTGAGCAAGATCCCTCAAGTAAGTTGTCATCGGTGCAAAAGGGCAATAAAAATTGCTTCTAAATATGTGAGATCATTTAGTGTAAGAGAAAATTGAGTGTTGTACAAACTTGGATGGCAAAGAATAAAAGCGACAGACTACATAATAAAGGTTTTCATCTTAAGGGGCAATACAAAGTGACGTTCTCTTACACTAAGGGATTGAGCATGCAAACAAATAAGTGCATGGCAACCTCTACTTCCCTCTGCGAAGGGCCTATCTTTTACCTTTATGTATTTACTTTTATGCAAAGAGTCAAAGTTTTCCTTCTATTCCATTTTATTTTCTCTTTTGGCAAGCATCATGTGGTGAGGAAAGATCTAGGCACATATGTCCAGTTGAATATAGATAGCATGAGTTATTATTGTTGACATCACCCTTGAGGTGAGTATGTTGGGAGGCAAAACTATAAGCCCCTATCTTTCTATGTGTCCGGTTGAGACGTTTTGCTCATGGGTACGAGGTGAGTGTTAGCAATCAAAGAAGACTATATGATGGTTGAGTATGTGGACTTGCTTAAAAGGCTCCAACACATGACTCTTCCTGAAAAGATGATGAATTGTAGTTGCAAAGTTGACTGAGAACATAGTTTGTTGGTTTTTAATAGAGTTTTTGCTTTATACTTCGATTATGTGATGAACTGTTACTTATTCATGGGAAGTATATGATGCAAGTTCTATTATAAAAGTTCTGTGTTTGATTTTGTTGCTGTTATAATAATCAACATGATGCTTCTATGTCCGTATATTGTTTTTATCGACACCTCTCTCTCAAGCATGTGGACATGTTTTTCGATTTCGGTTTTCACTTGAGGACAAGAAAGGACTAAGCTTGGGGGAGTTGGTACGTCCATTTTGCATCATGTTTTCTTACTGTTATTTATAATGTTTTTACCCATAATAATGCTTTTTGGACTAATTCTAATGTATTTTCTCTCATAATTTACAAGGTACTGATGACCCGCAAGTATACATGATAGTTGTAGCCTCTTTCGATAAGTAAGAGTGTCGAACACAACGAGGAGCTAAAGGTATAACAAATACTCTCACAAGTCCTATCGGCCACTGATACGACTCTACGCACGCTTCACGTTCGCTTTACCTAGAACAAGTATGAAACTAGAAGTACTTTGTAGATGTGATAGGATAGGTTTGCAAGATAATAAAGAACACGTAAATAAAAGCTAGGGGCTGTTTAGATAAATAAGCAATAAAGTAAGTATTAGCAGAGAGCTTTTTGTTACGAGAAAGTTATTTGTCCAAGGCAATCGATAACTAGACCGGTAATCACTATTGCAATTCTATTTGAGGGAGAGGCATAAGCTAACATAATTTCTCTTCTTGGATCATATGCACTTATGATTGGAACTCTAGCAAGCATCCACAACTACTAAACATCATTAAGGTAAAACCCAACCATAGCATTAAAGTTTCAAGTCCCCTATATCCCATACGCAAACAATCTACTTACTCGGGTCTGTGCTTCTGCTCGCTCACGCCACCCACCATAAGCAAATCATGAACATATTGCAAACCCTACAACGGGGATCCCTCACGCTTGCGTGACACGGAGAACACCATAGGACAGCACCAATAATAAAACATGCAACTCACAACAATCATGATCATCAATCAACCCATAGGACAAAACGGATCTACTCAAACATCATAGGATAGCCATACATCATTGGGAAATAATATATAGCGTTGAGCACCATGTTTAAGTAAAGATTACAGCGGGTAAAAGAGGGGTTACACTGCTGCATAGAGGGGGGGGAGAGTTGGTGAGGAAGGCGATGAAGTTGTTGGTGAAGATCGCGGTGATGATGACGGCCCCCGACGGTGTTCCGGCGCCACCGGAAGCAAGCGGGAGAGAGCCCCCCTTATTCTTCTTCCTCCTTGACCTTCTCCCTAGATGGGAGAAGGGTTTTCCCTCTGGTCCTTGGCTCCCATGGCGTGGGAGGGGCGAGAGCCCCTCCGAGATTGGATCTATCTCTCTGTCTCTCTCTGTTTCTGCGTTCTCAGATCCTTCCCATTCACCGTTTCTTTTATATCCGGAGATCCGTAACTCCAATTGGGATGAATCTTTCGCCCAGATTTTTCTCATAAAATTAGCTTTATTGGGGCAAAATAAGAGCGTCAACCTCCTTACGGGTGGCCCACGAGGGTGCCAGGCGCGCCTAGGGGGGAGGGCGCGCCCCCTATCTCGTGGCCACCTCGGGCACTGTTTCGTGTTGATTCTTCCTCCGGAAAATCCCAAATATTCCAAAATAATTCTCCATCCATTTTTATCCCATTTGGATTCCGTTTGATATTGGGTTTCTGTGAAACATAAAACATGCAACAAACAGGAACTGGCACTGGGCACTGGATCAATATGTTAGTCCCAAAAATAGTATAAAAAGTTGCCAAAAGTATATGAAAGTTGAAGAATATTGGCATGGAACAATCAAAAATTATAGATACGACAGAGACGTATTAGGTACACACAAAGAGGGAGAATTCCGACAGCTGGAAATCTGGACCCGGAAAAGCTACGTCAGGCCACATATTCTGCACAACTGTAAATAAGCTGAAACTTCACAGAGATCTTTTATGGATCATTTAAGAAATACTGGAGCCAATAAACACCAGAGGGGGGCCATGCTACCTCCTGAGCACTGCATTGGTTTTTCCTTGAAGAGGAAAGGGTGATGCAGCAAAGTAGCCTAAGTATGTCCCTCAGTTTTTGAGAACCAAGATATCAATCCAGTAGGAGGCTCCACACAAGTCCCTTGTAACTATACAAACAAACAAGAACCAAGCAACCAGCGCGATAAAGGGGCTGTCAATCCCTTCACGGTAACTTGCAAAAGTGAGATCTGATAGAGATAATAAGATAAGATAAATATTTTTTGTATTTTTATGATATAGATTGAAAAGTAAAGATGCAAAATAAAGTATATCGGAAACTTATATGATAAAAGATAGACTCGGGGGCCATAGGTTTCACTAGTGGCTTCTCTCAAGATATCATAAGTATTACGGTGGGTGATCAAATTATTGTCGAGCAATTGATAGAAAAGTGCATAGTTATGAGAATATCTAGGCATGATCATGTATATAGGCATCACGTCCGCAACAAGTAGATCGAAACGATTCTGCATCTACTACTATTACTCCACACATCGACCATTGTCCAGCATGCATCTAGAGTATTATTCATAAGAACAGAGTAACACATTAGGCAAGATGACATGAACTATAGGGATAAACTCAAGCAATATGATATAAACCCCATCTTTTTATCCTCGATGGAAACAATACAATACGTGCCTTGCTGCCCCTGCTGTCACTGGGAAAGGACACCGCAAGATTGAACCCAAAGCTAAGCACTTCTCCCATTGCAAGAAAGATCAATCTAGTAGGCCAAACCAAACTGATAATTCGAAGAGACTTGCAATGATAACCAATCATACATAAAATAATTCAGAAGAGATTCAAATATTTCTCATAGATAAACTTGATCATAAACCCATAATTCATCAGATCTTAACAAACACACCGCAAAAAGAGTTACATCAAATAGATCTCCAAGAAGATCGAGGAGAACCTTGTATTGAGATTCAAAGAGAGAGAAGACTCCATCTAGCTAATAACTATGGACCCGAATGTCTATGGTAAACTATTGACAACTCATTGGAGAGGCTATGGTGTTGATGTAGAAGCCCTCCGTGATCGATTCCCCCTCCTACGGAGCGCCGATAAAGGCTCCAAGATGGGATCTCGTGGATACAGAAGGTTGCTGCGGTGGAAATAGGTTTTCGTGGTGCTCCTGGATGTTTTCAGGGTGTGGTGATATATATAGGCGAAAGAAGACGGTCAGAGGAGGCACGAGGGGCCCACGAGTGTGGGGGGTGCGCCCACCCCCCTAGGGCACGCCTTGCACCCTCGTGGCCGCCTCAGCTGCTTCTTGACGTCCAGTCCAAGTTTCCTGGATTGCGTTTGTTCCAAAAAGATCGCTCCCAAAGGTTTAATTCCGTTTGGACTCCAGTTGATATTCCTTTTCTTCGAAACACTGAAATAGGCAAAAAAACAGCAATTCGGGCTGGGCCTCCAGTTAGTAGGTTAGTCCCAAAAATGATATAAAAGTGTAAAGTAAATCCTATAAACATCCAAAACGGGTAATATAATAGCATGGAACAATAAAAAATTATAGATACATTGGAGACGTATCAAGCATCCCCAAGCTTAATTCCTGATCGTCCTCGAGTAGGTAAATGATTAAAACCGAATTTTTGATGTGGAATGCTACCTAGCATAATTCTCAATGTAATTTTCTTTATTGTGGCATACATGTTCAGATCCAAATGATTCAAGATAAAAGTTCATATTAACATAAAAATAGTAATACTTCAAGCATACTAACAAGTAATCATGTCTTATAAAAATAGCATATCCAAAGAAAGATTATCACTACAAAATAATATAGTTAGACTATGCTTCATTTTCATCACACAAAATACTCCCATCATGCACAACCCCGGTTTCAGCCAAGCAATTGGTTCATACTTTTTAAAGCGCTTCAGCTTTTTCAACTCTCACGCAATACATGAGCGCAAGCCATGGATATAGCACTATATGTGGAATAGAGTGGTGGTTGTGAAGAGGACAAAAAGGGAAAAGATAGTCTCACATCAACTAGGCGTATCAACGGGCTATGGAGATGCCCAATAATAGATATCAATGTGAGTGAGTAGGGATTGCCATGCAACGGATGCACTAGAGCTATAAATATATGAAAGCTCAACAAAAGAAACTAAGTGGGTGTGCATCCAACTTGCTTGCTCACAAAGACCTAGGGCATTTTGAGGAAGCCCATCATTGGAATATACAAGCCAAGTTCTATAATGAAAAATTCCCACTAGTATATGAAAGTGACAACATAAGAGACTCTCTATCATGAAGATCATGGTGCTACTTTGAAGCACAAGTGTGGAAAAAGGATAGTAACATTGTCCCTTCTCTCCTTTTTTCTCTTTTTTTTGTGGGCTTCTTTGGCCTCTTTTTTTTATTTGGGCTTCTTTGGCCTCTTTTATTTTTATAAAGTCCGAAGTCTCATCCCAACTTGTGGGGGAATCATAGTCTCCATCATTCTTTCCTCACTTGGGACAATGCTCTAATAATGAAGATCATCACACTTTTATTGATTTACAACTCAAGAATTACAACTCAATACTTAGAATAAAATATGACTCTGTGTGAATGCCTCCGGCGGTGTACCGGGATATGCAATGAATCAAGAGTGACATGTATGAAAAAATTATGAAGGTGGCCTTGCCACAAATACGATGTCAACTACATGATCATGCAAAAGCGATATGACAAAGATGGAGCGTGTCATAATAAACAAAAACGGTGGAAAGTTGCATGTTAATATATCTCGGAATGGCTATGGAAATGCCATAATAGGTAGGTATGGTGGCTGTTTTGAGGAAGGTAAATGGTGGGTGTATGATACCGGTGAAAGTTGCGCGGCATAATAGAGGCTAGCAATGGTGGAAGGGTGAGAGTGCGTATAATCTGTGGACTCACATTAGTCATAAAGAACTCATATACTCATTGCAAAAGTTTACTAGCCCTCGAAGCAAAGTACTACTACGCATGCTCCTAGGGGAAGGGTTGGTAGGAGTTAACCATCGCGCGATCCCGACCTCCACTCATAAGGAAGGCAACCAAAAGAGCACCCCATGCAACAAATTTGTTACACCACTTTTACCATACGTGCATGCTATGGGACTTGACAACTTTAACACAAGTATTTCTCAATTTCATAATTACCCAACTAGCATGACTCTAACATTACCACCTTTATATCTCAAAACAATTATCAAGCATCAAATTGATCATAGTGTTTAATGCACTTTCTATGATAGTTTTTATTATACCCAACTTGGATGCCCATCATATTAGGACCAATTTTATAACCATAGAAAATACCATGCTGTTCTAAATGACTCTCAAAATAATATAAGTGAAGCATGAGCGATCAATAATTTCTACAAAATCAAGCCACCGTTGTGCTCTAAAAAGATATAAGTGAAGCACTAGAGCAAAATTATCTAGCTCAAAAGATATAAGTGAAGCACATAGAGTATTCTAATAAATTCCGAATCATGTGTGTCTCTCCCAAAAGGTGTGTACATCAAGGATGATTGTGGTAAACTTAAAAGGAAAGACTCATATCATACAAGACGCTCCAAGCAAAACACATATCATGTGGCGAATAAAAATATAGCTCCAAGTAAAGTTACCGATAGACAAAGACGAAAGAGGGGATGCCTTCTGGGGCATCCTCAAGCTTAGGCTTTTGGTTGTCCTTGAATTATATTAGGGTGCCATGGGCATCCCCAAGCTTAGGCTCTTGCCACTCCTTATTCCATAGTCCATCAAATCTTGACCCAAAACGTGAAAACTTCACAACACAAAACTCAACAAGAAATCTCATGAGCTCAGTTAGTGCAAGAAAGAAAAACCGCCACTTAAGGTATTGTAACGAACTCATTCTTTATTTAAATTGGTGTTAAGCCTATTGTATTCCAACTTCTCTATGGTTCATACCCCCGATACTAGCCATAGAATCTGTCAAAAACAGAACAGTCTGTAACAATCTGTAACTTTCGAATACTTCTGGAACTCTAAAAATCCTACCAAAATAGAAAGGCCTAGGCAATTTTTCTAGTGATCTACTGCAAAAAGAATCAACTAAAAAGAATGTTTCTGTGATTTACTAAAATTATTCTCGTGCGTGCAAAAGTTTTTGTTTTTCAGCAAGATCAAATTAACTATCACCCAAGATGATCCTATAGGTTCTACTTGGCACAAACACTAATTAAAACATAAAACCACATCTAAACAGAAGCTAGATTAATTATTTATCACTAAACAGGAACAAAAAGCAAGTAACAAAAATAAAATTGGGTTGCCTCCCAACAAGCACTATCGTTTAACACCCCTAGCTAGGCATAAAAGCGAGAATAGATCTAAGTATTGCCATCTTTGGTATTAAATTCATAAGTGGCTCTCATAATGGATTCATAAGGTAATTTGATTTTCTTTCTAGGAAAGTGTTCCATGCCTTTCCTTAATGGAAATTGGAATCTAATATTTCCTTCCTTCATATCAATAATTGCACCAATCATTCTAAGGAAAGGTCTACTAAGAATAATAGGACATGAAAAATTGCAATCTATATCAAGAACAATGAAATCTACGGGCACATAATTCCTATTTGCAATAATAAGAACATCATTAATCCTTCTTATAGGTTTCTTAATAGTGGAATCCGTAAGGTGCAAGTTTAAAGAGCAATCATCAAATTCATGAAAACCTAGCACATCACATAAAGTTTTCGGAATCGTGGAAACACTAGCACCCAAATCACACAAAGCATAGCATTCATGATCTTTAATTTTAATTTTAATAGTAGGTTCCCACTCATCATAAAGTTTTCTAGGGATAGAAACTTCTAATTCAAGTTTTTCCTCATAAGATTGCATCAAAGCATTAACGATATGTTTGGTAAAAGCTTTATTTTGACTATAAGCATGAGGAGAATTCAACACAGATTGCAATGAGGAAATACAATCTACTAAAGAACAATTATCATAATTAAATTCCTTAAAATCCAAAATAGTGGGTTCATTGCTATTTAAAATCCCACTTTTACCAATTTTAGCATCAAGATCTAAAAACTTTGAATCATTGGGACGCCTTTTAACTAAAGTTGACTCATCTCCAGTCCCATCATTATCAAGATTCATATTACAAAACAAATATTTAATAGGAGACACATCAATCACTTTTAGATCTTGATCATTATTTTCATGGAAACTAGAAGAACACGCTCTTACAAAGCAATCTTTCTTAGCACGCATCCTAGCGGTTGTTTCTTTGCACTCATCAATGGAAATTCTCATGGCTTTAAGAGACTCATTGATATCATGCTTAGGTGGAATAGATCTAAGTTTCAAAGAATCAACATCAAGATAAATTCTATCCATGTTCCTAGCCAATTCATCAATCTTAAGCAATTTTTCTTCAAGCAAAGCATTGAAATTCTTTTGAGAATTCAAAAATTCTTTAACACTATTCTCAAAATCAAAGGGAATCTTATTAAAATTTCCATAAGAGTTGTTGTAGGAATTACCATAATTATTAGAGAAATTACTAGGAAATGGCCTAGGATTAAAGTTTCCTCTATAAGCATTGTTACCAAAATTGTTCCTACCAACAAAATTCACATCCATAGATTCATTATTATTCTCAATCAAAGTAGACAAAGGCATATCATTAGGATCAATAGGAGCACTCTTATTGGCAAACAATTTCATAAGTTCATCCATCTTTCCACTCAAAACATTAGTCTCTTCTATTGCATGAACCTTTTTACTAGTAGATCTTTCGGTGTGCTGATACGTCTCCAACGTATCTATAATTTTTGTTTGTTCCATGCTATTATATTACCCCTTTTGGATGTTTATGACTTTATTTTATACATTTATATCATTTTTGGGACTAACCTACTAACCGGAGGCCCAGCCCGTATTGTTGTTTTTTTGCCTATTTTAGTATTTCGAAGAAAAGGAATATCAAACGGAGTCCAAACGGAATGAAACCTTCGGGAGTGTGATTTTTGGAACGAACGTGATCTAGAGGACTTGAAGTGCAAGTCAAGAAGCAGCCGAGGCGGCCACAATACAGGAGGGCGCACCCACCCCCTCTGGGCACGCCCCCCTATCTCGTGGGCTCCTCGGGCGGCCACTGACGTACTTCTTCCTCCTATATAAGCCTACATACCCTGAAAACATCCAGGGAGCCAACGAAACACAATTTCCACCATCGTAACCTTTTGTATCCGTGAGATCCCATCTTGGAGCCTTTGTCGGCGCTCTGCCGGAGGGGGAATCAACCACGGAGGGCTTCTACATCAACACCATAGCCCCTCCGATGAGTTGTGAGTAGTTTACCACAGACCTTCGGGTCCATAGTTATTAGCTAGATGGATTCCTTTATCTTTTTGGATCTCAATACAATGTTCTCCCCTCTCTTGTGGAGATCTATTCGATGTAAATTCTTTTTGCGGTGTGTTTGTCGAGATCCGATGAATTGTGGGTTTATGATCAAGTTTATCTATGAGAAATATTTGAATCTCCTCTGAATTCTTTTATGTATGATTGAGTTATCTTTGCAAGTCTCTTCAAATTATCAGTTTGGTTTGGCCTACTAGATTGATCTTTCTTGCCATGGGAGAAGTGCTTAGCTTTGGGTTAAATCTTGTGGTGTCCTTACCCAGTGACAGAAAGGGCTGCAAGGCACGTATTGTATTGTTACCACCGAGGATAAAAAGATGGGGTTTATATCATATTGCATGAGTTTATCCCTCTACATCATGTCATCTTGCTTAATGTGTTACTCTGTTCTTTATGAACTTAATACTCTAGATGCAGGCAAGAGTCGGTCGATGTGTGGAGTAATAGTAGTAGATGCAGGCAGGAGTCGGTCTACCTGCTGCGGACGTGATGCCTAGATAATCTCATAATTATTCGCTTTTCTATCAATTGCTCGACAGTAATTTGTTCACCCCCCATAATACTTATGCTATCTTGAGAGAAGCCTCTAGTGAAACCTATTGTTTGGGAACGTAGTAATTTCAAAAAATTTCCTACGCACACGCAAGATCATGGTGACGCATAGCAACGAGAAGGGAGAGTGTTGTCCACGTACCCTCGTAGACCGAAAGGGGAAGCGTTAGAACAACGCGGTTGATGTAGTCGTACGTCTTCACGGCCCGATCGATCAAGCACCGAAACTACGACACCTCCGAGTTCTAGCACACGTTCAGCTTGATGACGTCCCTCGAACTCCGATCCAGCCGAGTGTCGAGGGAGAGTTCCGTCAGCATGACGACGTGCTGACGATCTTGATGTTCTATCGACGCAGGGCTTCGCCTAAGCACCGCTACGATATGATCGAGGTGGATTATGGTGGAGGGGGGCACCGCACACGGCTAAGAGATCCAAGGGATTAATTGTTGTTGTGTCTAGAGGTGCCCCCCTGCCCCCGTATATAAAGGAGCAATGGGGAGGGGGTCGGCCGGCCAGGAGGGGCGCGCTAGGAGGAGTCCTCCTCCCACCGGGAGTAGGACTCCCCCCTTCCTTGTTGGAGTAGGAGAGAAGGAAAGAGGGGGAAGGAGGAAGGAAAAGGGGGCTGCACCCCTTGTCCAATTCGGACCAGAGGGGGGCTGCACACCTCCTTCCTTTCGGCCTCTCACCTCTATTCCCGTATGGCCCAATAATGCCCATATACTCCCCGGCGAATTCCCATAACTCTCCGGTACTCCGAAAAATACCCGAATCACTTGGATCCTTTCCGAAGTCCGAATATAGTCGTCCAATATATCGATCTTTACATCTCGACCATTTCGAGACTTCTCGTCATGTCCCCGATCTAATCCGGGAGTCCGAACTCCTTCGGTACATCAAAACTCATAAACTCATAATATAACTATCATCGAAACCTTAAGCGTGCGCACCCTACGGGTTCGAGAACTATGTAGACATGACCGAGACACGTTTCTGGTCAATAACCAATAGCGGAACCTAGATGCTCATATTGGCTCCTACATATTCTACGAAGATCTTTATCGGTCAAACTGCATAACAACATACGTTGTTCCCTTTGTCATCGGTATCTCAATACCTAGTTCAATATCGTTACGGCAAGTCTCTTTACTTGTTATGTAATGCATCATCCCGCAACTAACTCATTAGTCACATTGCTTGCAAGGCTTATAGTCATGTGCATTACCGAGAGGGCCCAGAGATACCTCTCCGACAATCGGAGTGACAAATCCTAATCTCGAAATACGCCAACTCAACATTTACCTTCGGAGACACCTGTAGAGCTCCTTTATAATCACCCAGTTACGTTGTGACGTTTGGTAGCACACAAAGTGTTCCTCCGGTAAACGGGAGTTGCATAATCTCATAGTTATAGGAACATGTATAAGTCATGAAGAAAGCAATAGAAACATACTAAACGATCAAGTGCTGAGCTAACGGAATGGGTCAAGTCAATCACATCATTCTCCTAATGATGTGATCCCGTTAATCAGATGACAACTCATGTCTATGGTTAGGAAACTTAACCATCTTTGATTAACGAGCTAGTCAAGTAGAGGCATACTAGTGACACTATGTTTCTCTATGTATTCACACATGTATTATGTTTCCGGTTAATACAATTCTAGCATGAATAATAAACATTTATCATGAAATAAGGAAATAAATAGTAACTTTATTATTGCCTCTAGGGCATATTTCCTTCACCTATGGCCCCCAGGTCCATCTTTTATCATATTTGCTTTCAATCTACTTTTATTTGCATCTTTACTTTTTGCATATATATTATAAAATACCAAAAATATATTTATCTTATCATATTATCTCTATCAGATCTCACTTTCGCAAGTGGCCGTGAAGGGATTCAGAACCCCTTTATTGCGTTGGTTGCGAGTTCTTTATTCGTTTGTGTAGGTGTGTGGGACTTTTGAGGAGCCTCCTACTGGATTGATACCTTGGTTCTCAAAAACTAAGGGAAATACTTACGCTACTATTGCTGCATCACCCTTTCCTCTTCAAGGAAACCAACACAATCTCAAGACGTAGCAAGTGCCATTGAGAATAATTAACCATAATATTATCTAGGAGTTTAGTAGCTTCTCCTAAAGTAATTTCCATAAAAGTGCCTCGCGCGGCCGAATCTAAAAGATTTCTAGAAGCAAAATTCAATCCGGCATAAAAGTTTTGTATGATCATCCATAAATTCAAACCATGTGTAGGGCAATTGCGAATCATTAATTTCATCCTCTCCCAAGATTGTGCAACATGCTCTTGATCTAGTTGCTTAAAATTCATAATATCGTTTCTAAGACAGATGATCTTAGCCGGAGGAAAATACTTAGAGATAAAAGCATCTTTGCACTTATTCCATGAATCAATACTATTTTTAGGCAAAGATGAAAACCAAGTTTTAGCACGATCTCTAAGCAAAAACGAAATAAGTTCAATTTAACAATATCATTATCCATGTCTTTCTTGTTTTGCATATCACACAAATCAACAAAGTTGTTTAGATGAGTAGCGGCATCTTCACTAGGAAGGCCAGAGAATTGATCTTTCATGACAAGATTCAACAAAGCAGCATTGATTTCACAAGATTTAGCATCATTAAGAGGAGAAATCAAAGTGCTAAGGAAATCATTATTGTTGGTATTGGAAAAGTCACACAATTTAGTATTATCTTGAGCCATCGTGACAAGCAATCCAACACACAAGAACACATGAGGCAAGAAAAAGAAAAGAGGCGAGCGGAAAAGAGAGGGCGAATAAAACAGCAAGGGTGAAGTGGGCGAGAGGAAAACGGGAGGCAAATGGCAAATAATGTAATGCGAGGGAGATGAGTTTGTGATGGGTACTTGGTATGTCTTGACTTGAGCGAAGACCTCCCCGGCAACAATGCCAGAAACCCTTCTTGCTACCTCTTGAGCACTGCGTTGGTTTTCCCTTGAAGACGAAAGGGTGATGCAGCAAAGTAGCGTAAGTATTTCCCTCAGTTTTTGAGAACCAAGGTATCAATCCAGTAGGAGGCTCCACACAAGTTCCTCGTACCTACACAAACAAACAAGAACCTCGCAACCAATGCGATAAAGGGGTTGTCAATCCCTTCACGGTAACTTGCGAAAGTGAGATCTGATAGAGATAATAAGATAAGATAAATATTTTTGGTATTTTTATGATATAGATTGAAAAGTAAAGATGCAAAATAAAGTAGATCGGAAACTTATATGATAAAAGATAGACCCGGGGGCCATAGGTTTCACTAGTGGCTTCTCTCAAGATGCATAAGTGTTATGGTGGGTGAACAAATTACTATCGAGCAATTGATAGAAAAGTGCATAGTTATGAGAATATCTAGGCATGATCATGTATATAGGCATCACGTTCGTGACAAGTAGATCGAAACGATTCTGCATCTACTACTATTACTCCACACATCGACCGCTATCCAGCATGCATCTAGAGTATTAAGTCCATAAGTACAGAGTAACGCATTAGGCAAGATGACATGAACTAGAGGGATAAACTCAAGCAATATGATATAAACCCCATCTTTTTATCCTCGATGGCAACAATACAATACGTGCCTTGCCGCCCCTGCTGTCACTGGGAAAGGACACCGCAAGATTGAACCCAAATCTGAGCACTTCTCCCATTGCAAGAAAGATCAATCTAGTAGGCCAAACCAAACTGATAATTCGAAGAGAGTTGCAAAGATAACCAATCATACATAATAGAATTCAAAAGAGATTCAAATATTTCTCATAGATAAACTTGATCATAAACCCACAATTCATTGTATCTCGACAAACACACCGCAAAAAGAGTTACATCGAATAGATCTCCAAGAAGATCGAGGAGAACATTGTATTTGAGATTCAAAGAGAGAGAAGAAGCCATCTAGCTAATAACTATGGCCCCGAAGGTCTGTGGTAAACTACTCACAACTCATTGGAGAGGCTATGGTGTTGATGTAGAAGCCCTCCATGATCGGTTCCCCCTCCGGCGGAGCACCGACGAAGTCTCCAAGATGGGATCTCGCGGATACAGAAGGTTGCGGCGGTGGAAATATGTTTTCATGGTGCTCCTAGATGTTTTCGGGGTATGGTGATATATATTTAGGTGAAATAAGTCGGTCAGGGGAGCTACGAGGGGCCCACGAGGGTGGGGGGCGCGCCCACCCCCTAGGGGGCGCCTTGCACCCTCGTGGACACCTCGGCTGCTTCTTGACGTCCACTCCAAGTCTCCCGAAGGTTTCATTCTGTTTGGACTCCGTTTGATATTCCTTTTCTTCGAAACACTGAAATAGGCAAAAAAACAGCAATTCGGGCTGGGCCTCCGGTTAGTAGGTTAGTCCCAAAAATGATATAAACGTGTAAAGTAAAGCCCATCACATCCAAAACAGGTAATATAATAGCACAAAACAATCAAAAATTATAGATACGTTGGAGACGTATCAGGCCACCAGGTGGGCACAACCCACCTGGGCGCGCCAGGCCCCCAGGCGCGCCCTGGTGGGTTGTGGCCTCCTCGTCCCACCTCCGGTGCCCATCTTTTGGGACAAAGCGCCGCCGCCTCAAGGCGGAACTTGGGCAGGAGCACTTTTGCCCTCCGGCGGAGCGATTCCACCGGGGGAACTTCCCTCCCGGAGGGGGAAATCATCGTCATCATCATCACCAACAACTCTCCCATCTTGGGGAGGGCAATCTCCATCAACATTTTCAACATCACCATCTCCTCTCAAACCCTAGTTCATCTCTTGTGTTCAATCTTGTTACCGGAACTATAGATTGGTGCTTGTGGGTGACTAGTAGTGTTGATTACATCTTGCAGTTGCTTACTATATGGTTTATTTAGTGGAAGATTATATGTTTAGATCCAATATGATATTTAATACCCGTCTAATCATGAGCATGTTTATCATTTGTGAGTAGTTACCTTTGTTCTTGACGTCACGGGAGAAATCATGTTGCAAGTAATCATGTGAATTTGATAAGTGTTCGATATTTTGATAGTATGTATGTTGTGATTCCCTTAGTGGTGTCTTGTGAACATCGACTACATGACACTTACCATATTTTGGTCCTAAGGGAATGCATTGTGGAGTAGCAATTAGATGGTGTGTTGCGAGAGTGACATAAACTTAAACCCCAGTTTATGCGTTATTCCGTAAGGGACCGATTGGATCCAAAAGTTTAATGCTATGGTTAGAATTTATTCTTAAT
>NC_041389.1:592686247-592705655 GCF_002162155.2 Triticum dicoccoides | reverse complement strand
TAAGTAGGAGGTTTTTTCATGTAAGAACATCACCTAAGCACCGGTCCACCCACATATCAAATTATCAAAGTAATGAACACAAATCGAACCAACATGATGAAAGTGACTAGATGAAATTCCCGTGTACCCTCAAGAATGCTTTGCTTATCATAAGAGACCATTTTGGCCTATCCTTTGCCTCAAAGGATTGGTCTACCTTGTTGCATACTTATTTCTACTATCGTTACTTGCTCGTTACAAATTATCTTGCTGTCAAACTACTCTGCTACTTACAATTTCAGCATTTACAGACATTACCTTACTGAAAACTAGCTACTTGTCATTTCCTTCTGTTCCTCGTTGGGTTCGACACTCTTACTTATCGAAAAGAGCTACAATTGATCCCCTATACTTGTGTGTCATCAACAAGGGACACGATGTTTTACACAGGTCTGGGCCCTCTTAATGGAGGTAAAACCCTACGTCCTGCTTGATTGTATTCGATGAGTATAGGGGTTACAAGAGTTGATCTACCTCGAGATCGTAATGGCTAAACCCTGGATGTCATGCGAATTCTGATAGCCTCTACAGACTAAACCCTGCGGTTTATATAGACACCGGAGGGGGCTAGGGTTGTACAGAGTTGGTTTAGAGAGAAAGGAAATAATACATCCAAATGCCAGGATTGCTATCCACGCAAAGGAGAGTCCCATCCGTACACGGGGAAAGGTCTTCTGCCTTGTATCTTCATGGCCCATCAGCCCGGCCTAGGTCACATAGACCGGACCCCCGAGGACCCCTTAGTCCAGGACTCCCTCAAGAGGGCCCAGAGATACCTCTCCGATACTCGGAGTGACAAATCCTAATCTTGATCTATGCCAACTCAACAAACACCTTCAGATATACCTGTAGAGCATCTTTATAATCACCCAGTAACATTGTGATGTTTTATAGCACACAAGGCATTCCTCCGGTATCCGGGAGTTGCATAATCTCATAGTCAAACGAATATGTATT
Source organism: Triticum dicoccoides (assembly GCF_002162155.2). NCBI lineage: Eukaryota > Viridiplantae > Streptophyta > Magnoliopsida > Poales > Poaceae > Triticum > Triticum dicoccoides. The sequence continues at coordinate 592,704,659 of NC_041389.1, read as the reverse complement.
TGACGTGAAGAAAGCAATAGCAATAAAACTAAACGATCATAATGCTAAGCTAATGGATGGGTCTTGTCCATCACATCATTCTCCTAATGATTATCAAATGACAACTCATGTCCATGGTTAGGAAACCATAACCATCTTTGATCACGAGCTATTCTAATAGAGGCTTACTAGGGACATGCTATTTGTTTATGTATTCACACATGTATTAAGGTTTTTGATCAATACAATTCTAGCATGAATAATAAATCTTTATCATGAATAAGGAAATATAATATAAAATAACAACTTTATTATTGCCTCTAGGTTTCCTTCAGCATCTTGGGTCATGAGGCCAACCATGCTTGAGAAGTCTGTCTGCAGTCCAAGTTCCATTCTGAAGAAGCAGCCAAAGGTGGAACTTGATTTCCCTTCAGTTTTGACCTTCCAGACACTATTCAACTCAACAAGGTGCAGTCGCCCGAAAAACTAGGGTGGTAGGATTTGGCTGAGTAGTAGCATCAACAGAAAATGGCTCAAAATGCTCTCAGGTGGAGTAAATTGCATAAAACCACCACTTTGAGGGCTAGGTTTGCGATAAACACTAGGATACATTTTCTCTGCAGAAAACACCACATCTTGCGTAATGGTTTTGCAAAAATCACTGATCGGCGAATTTGGCTCTGTTAAGTGAGTTTATGACAAGCGGGGCCTGTTTTTTTGCCTACGTGGCGAACTTGCTGTGCCGGATGGGTTTTAATCTAAATTTACAAACTAGACCCTAGAATTTTACATAGACACGCCTAAATAAAAAATAAAAAATGCAATTAGCCCCCGCTTCTTGTTCTGCAGAAGATCGGCGACGCGTTGTCTGACTTGACATCGGCGGTCGGCACAGAAAGCCATCGCCGGCATTAGCCACGATCTGCCATCGCCGGCTTTTGGCCACTCATCCAGTGCTTCGTGGCCATAGCCGCGAGCAAGGCCCATGATCTCGTCCTAGCCATGGATGCATTTTGTCTGTGACTTGAGGACTTTGCTCCCGTCGCGCTCCCTTACGTGCTGGCCAACTTCACAGCCGTCGGAGCGTCCAGAAATGGAAGGCCGCCCCTGCTGCTCTGGTCTTCGTCCTCCCGCTGTAGCCCCATGCGCCCACCACACCGATCTGGTCGGGGCATCCCGCCGGATCCGATTGGGGGGCACGACGACGGCGGCATGGGAGGAAGGGCGAGGGACGCCGACTCCCTCAAGACCCAAGGGGCGGAAGGACGCTCCTCGGCCAGCAGGCGGCGAGGGGAGGGCCACAGGAGGTGTACTTTGCCTTGTCCTATGCCTCGGTGCAACAACGGCGACGGCAGCCTCTGGCTCGTCTGGGGTCAGCATGGGGGCTGCCAAGGTTGGAACGGGTGGTGGCCGTGGTCGGGAGGGGCGACGGTGATCGGGGTCGAGATGGGGGTTGCCGCGGTTGGAACGGGTGGTGGCCGGGGTAGGGAGGGGCGACGGCGGTCGGGGTTGGGATGTGCCTGCGACAAATTTGTTTGGCAAGCAGAGAAATTTGGGGGGCTTTTTTGCATGAAACCTAAACTGTTATGCCACGTAGGTGAAAAACGGCCCCCACATGTCATAAACTCACTTAAGTCGGCCTGATCCACCGATCAGTGGTTTTTGCAAAAGATTTACGCAAGACGTGGTGTTTTCTGCAAAGAAACTGTATCCCAGTGTTTTTCGCAAACCCAGCCCTCAAAGTGGTGGTTGTATGCAATTTACTCTCTCAGGCGAGGTAGAGAGCTGCACAGCCTGAATCTTTTCCTAGTGATGAGAAAACAGATGTAGCTCCTCCTCCGAGCTCATCCCACTAGTGCATAAACCCCTTATAGGATTTTCGTATCAGCAGCGTATATGGAAAATCAAATGCCACAACTATTAAGGCCAAGTACTAGGTATGTGTGTGTCCGTAGGGAACACCCCTAATATTTGACTACTTGCTGCATGCGCAAATTTTGAATACTGCTAATGTATGGTGCCCAAAAGATTGTCTCGCAAATACTACTAGCAGATTTGGGCTAGATATGAAGGGTGTCGGACAGCCGAGCGTTTGGGCAGGTTTTAGGTGCCTGGGTGGGTCAGGTTTTTTTACGGGTCAGTGACCAGTTTTTTTGCCCGGGCGTTTGAGACCGGTTTGAGGTTTCCTGCTATAGATGCTCTTAGTTGTCCTTGGAAAATATTAGTGGTATTGTACCCTTTTGTCATGTTTTGATGATGCTAGGTTTCTTATATTTGATGAGGACTGAAAATAATCCTACCCCCTTTTCAAGTCATTTTCCTCTTCCGGGCCAATGCATCCACACATTCATTACAACAGGCACATATAGTAAAGTTTGTGGTGACATTCCTCCAACTCTCTTAGAGAGAAGGATTGACTATGCCTCCATGTTGGTGCTTTTGGTTAATTGCATCATAAATGAGTAGTTCCTCGCCAATATTGTAGCTACCATCAATATTTCTATAGTGATTTATCTTTTTTTATCAGTATAGTGATTTATCTTTTGAGTTTAAGTCTTACGTTATGTTGAATTCCTCATCTTGAGCTATTAAATCATTTTTCTGGCTTTTAATTAGTTATGTGAAACAATGAGAGAGCAAGAGTGAAGACCTGGCAATTAATGTCTGAAATATTTTAAAGGTGAAGCTTTACAAAGGAACTTATTACAAAGGCCAAAGCAACATACTTTGATTGGCCATAGCATTGCTAGATCAATGTGAATTACGAATTTGGGGTATAGTTTAGACCAGCCTGAACTTATTGCCTGTCTCTCCAGAGTGATCCGAAGTACATATTTTAAAGACCTGGGCAATGTTGCATATACTGCATTCATTATAGATACCCTGATTGTCAAATTTCAGGGTTCATTTCCCTGATTTTCGTAGTGCTTGGCCATTGCTAGTTTCTTATACTGTATTTCGTTGCAAAGGAAACAATGTCATGAGTACTTGGAAGAGAACTAAGGTGGCGCTCCGCAGCGATGCTTCCTGATCCGTGCCACCTCTACCTCGTCGTGAAGTCCTGCGAGCTAGGCCATGATGGAGGAGCTCGAGGCTGGTTCCTTCTCCGCAGCCGAGCTCTGGGAGAGGAGGCAATCTCCCTCTGCTTCTATGCCGAGGTCGGTGACGGGCCGGGCCCCCTGTCGCCGCTCTTCCGCATCCGGCCAGACTGCTGTCGTCCTCTGTTCACAACTGGCCGTTGAGGTACCTTCTTCCCAGCTTCACAACTGGCCATGCCGTCGGAGCTGTTGTACTGCCCGTTCCCCTTCTTCACAATCGGTGCTTCTGGACATGGGTTCGTTGTAGCTACTCCAGGCATGGTGCACATGCATCTGGTGGTCGTCAAGAAACCTTCTCTTCTTGCTGAATGGGTTGTCAACCTTCTATTGGTCATCAATCGATGATGCACATCCTGTCCAGCAAGGTGAGTTGGTTGTACCCACCCATGTCTTTGATGTTATATCTCTATAGCTTTATGATGCATTGTCATGTAATTTCTAGTCATTAGACAGTGTTCAATTTCTCTCTCTGCCTTTCTGCATGCTATGATGGTCGCCCTGTATTGTTGCCATTTGAAGAATTTTATGTGTACTGTGGTCTGCTCATATGAAGGGTGATTTATCTTTGACTATCTGCTATTGATTTTAGCAAAGATGTATTTATTTGCAATCTGCCAATATTTAATAGGTCTCCTTTACTCGATAGCAAATTGGCAATGCTCATCTGAAGCTTGGTTTATCTATGTTTTGTTAAAGTTTTTGGTTCTTTGCAACCTAGGTGTTCTTGTTAGACTGTGCGATATATTTCATAATTCTCTTGAGCTGAAGATTTGATCATCAGTGTTGTTGCTTTTCATCAGTGGTGCTACTTGTGGTCACCCTCGGCGGTGCTGCTGCTTTTCCTAGGAATACTCCCCTACTTCCTTTATCGACATTGTCTACAACTCCAAGGCAAGTCCTCTCCCCCCTCTCTACCATGGTCTGAGACATATCCGTTGAGCTATGGTTGCACTGTGTGCTGGTCGTCGAGCCCACGATGATGCTTGTGCCTTTGTGGTGATTTGGTTTGGTGGATATGTCAGGTTCTGCTCTGGCCATCGAGCTGGGTCAGTTTTGTAATGATAGTCTAGGATTAGAGCTACTTGTTGGCTTTCTATCATGCTACTAAATGCGTTGGATTGTGGTCTTTGGTTAATACCCAAGTTTGGTTGTTGATGAAATGGTAGGGTTTAGGCTTCATGTCCTGTGTATGCAATGGTTTATTGTAAGGTTGCTGATTATGCCCTCATTCATTGGTTTGAACCGTGTTGATGCTAAGCAGCAACATGAGCATTCATTGGAAAGGGAAGTTGCAGATTTGGTTCAGCATTTTCCGTCTGCTGTGATGCAGTAACTAGTGCTGTTGTAGGTTATAGATAATGTTTTGTTGTCTATCAATCAATGTTGTGTCATCAGTTGGTGATATCGTGTTGTGCTTTGGCCATCGAGCTGGGGTCAGTTTTGTAGTGATGGACTAGGATTAGAGCTACTTTTTGGCTTTCTATCCTGCTATTGTTGTGTTGGGCTGTGATATTTGGTTGATGCCCTGGTTTGGTTATGGATGAAATGGTGTGGTTTAGGCTTACTGTCCTATGCTGTTGTTGTGCATGCCATGGTTTGTGATATCTTTCCTGGTTATGCCCTGATTAATGTTCTCAATGATCGCCTTTGTTGGAAAAGGCAGTGCCTAGGAGGCGCTTAGGCACACCTAGGCGCTAGGCAATGGCCAAACACCTCGCCTAGGGCATAAATGGAGGTCTAGGTAGGGCAAGCAAGGAATTGCCTACGCAAGCAAGAAATTATGCCACATATTACACTAGTATGCCAAACAGGTTATATTCCAATGGTAGTAGACGGTAATTAACTTATTTATATGCCCTAACTAATATCAACACCTATATAATAATCACAAATGCACTACAAGTAAAAACTATATTACCGCCTAGGTCGCGCCTAGGGCGCTTAGGCACCGCCTATGCACTAGGCGAAGGCCAACTGCATCGCTTACGCCTACCGCTTTTTCCAACCTTGATGATCGCTGAGGTCAGGCCATAGTTGGAAAATCACTGACACTATTATGCTACTATTTTTATCATGTAGTTGTAGGTTTCATAATATTCTGTATGATCTAATTCTGGATTAAGTTCACGACAATAAGCTGAAAAGAGTACTGGAAACCGCATCATGTGTCTTTGAAATGCTTTGGTTTAGTGATGTATATTTAGGTTTCCATTTTAAAGTTATAGTTGCTGTACTGAAGGAAACGAACTCTCTTCTGTGTGAAAACACAAAGAAAATTAAGTTGAGTTCTCAGTTACTTTGTTGCATTTCGTATGTCGCCCAACAAATGTCTTGGTAGGTCTAGCTGTTAGAGTGCCTTGTATAGCTAAAAGTTGTCTCAGTAGGTCCTGTTACGATGTGCCCCTACAAACAATATCTATTTGGTTCAGATGTACATATAGAATATGTTCAGGAAAATCTAGTATTGCAATATGGTCAGGAAAACAACCTTGTCTCAAGGTTTATGTCTAGTCAGTAGCCGCAGCTGCAAAAATAGGAGAAAAGTCTGTCTGTCTCATTTTGGAAATGAGCATGTCTAGTCAAAATTCTATGTTGTGAAGAATATGTAACTCCTGTCATTGTTTTTGCTCATGTGACTATGTAAGTTGCTACATCTGTTTGATCCAAGAAATCCAGTAGTTAGCTTACAGTTTGAATAAACTGTAACAATATCATTAATCTAGGCAGATCTTAGGATCTCATCTATAAGAGTGCATCCTGTTTTCATGCTCTACCCCTGACTGAATCTGATCTCAATAGGAACTAAATACAGATGTATATAGACATATTTTAGAGTGTAAATTCACTCATTTTGCTTTGTATATAGTCCATACTGGAATCTCTAAAAAGACCTATATTTACGAATGGAGGTAGTAAATCTCAGTGCTGATATTTCCACACATCTATTCTTAAACTCAAGTATATGCCTAGTTTTTGTTTGAGACTTCTGGGCTTACATGAAGCATATTATGGATCAGCTAAAATGTAGTTTGATATATATGTTCATTCTTATGCATTTATCATTATCACTGAGATGCGAATTTAATCTAATGAAGATTATTTGGGCGGCTACTAAACTGCCTTATTTGTCTTTGTTAATTTTGCCACCACCGAGCTGCGACGCGCCGACTCCCGGAAGTCAAGCTGAAGTGGTTCGACATTGAGACCATCTAGCAGTTCGCAGTCTGGGCTCCGATGGCTGCCTCCTTGGCTGCAACTATCTTACGTGAGTCCCTGGTCCCTCCTTCCTCAAAATTTTGCTCTGGGAACTAGCTTTTGAGCTATGGCCCTATTGTTCTCTTTTCTGGCCATCAAGCCGATAATTTATTGCTTATGGTCTATTGGAGGTGGTTAATGGCCTATATTGTTATGCTTGTATTGTTGGCATGTTAAACCTTATTGATATGCTCTCTCTTAATGACTATGTCGGTTTGTGGATGGTTAGGCTATGATTAACTGGGGGCCATTATTAGAATTTTGAAATTGCTACTACCTTCGTCCCATATGAATTGACGCTCTAATGGATGTATCTAGATTCTAGAAGTGTTTCAGTGCTAGATACATCCGTTTGAGCATCAATTAACATGGGACGGGAGGGAGTATTGTTTACTTAGGTAAGTTTCCTAAGAATACGAAGTTCATGTTTCTTGTCAGTGATTAGTAGTAAAAAGGGTCACTTTTTTGGTGTGAGTCCTTAATGCTCCATTAGTCCAGTCATGTGTAGATTTTTTATGTGCATTCATGGGTTGTTTTTTTTTTTGTTAATTTTTTGGTACTAGTAGTTATAGTAAATAATTTGGGGAAATACTCCCTCCATAACTTAATATAAGACGTTTTTTGACACTATCTAGTGTAAAAAACGTGTTATATTAAGTTGCAGAGGGAGTAATAGATACTGTAATTGGTGCCTTTCATTTCTTATGATCATGGAGATGGATGTTGAGCTGATAATGATGATGCATGTACAGTAACAGGGTTGCGGTCTCTAGCGAGGTCTCTGGGCGTCATCCTTGGAATGTGTGCTTGGTTAAGGATTGGTCCAGTGCCCATGCGATGATGGTGCCAGTGGTGTTGTACGGCCTCGGCTATAGCCGTTATGGTCCAGTGCCCATTCACTATTTGACTTGAGAGAATCCAATCCAGAGTAGAAGGAAGTTCCTTCGTCGCCTGCCAGTTTGGTTATTGATGAAAGAGGGGATTTCTTACCTCTTGTGTGTCATTGTTGAACAGATGGCAAGAAAAAACACAATTTGGACGGCTAGATGAAGATTTGTTTGTGGCTTAATAAAGTGTAAATACTTGATTTATTTATCTTTGCTTTCTTGGTTGACTAGAGATTTCTGTGAGTTGTACAGATGAAGAATTGCGGATTTGTTTTTGTGATGGCTAGTAAAATGTATAAGCTTGTTTTCCTTGGCTGAATCCAGAGTCATTGACATGCATATATAAGCTCACAATCATGTGGCTAGGCTGTGATTTTCATATCATATGGTCATCACAAGAAGATGCATTTAATTTATTTTTATCGAATGTTTGGTGGATCTAAGGTATGATGTCAAGAACATCCGGGATCCCTCATAATGTCGCCCACCATCCTGAGTTTGGTATGGTTTGCGGGTAGGTTGTGGGTGTGAATGTTTGCAGGTATCCTATCATGAGTTTGGTGATGCTGGCAAGCAGCTGTGAATGTTAGGAGGAGGAAGAAGAAGTTGCTGGTTGGCAACTTGGTACAAACATGTAGGTGGAGTTATATGGTTTCAGTTTCCAGCCTGATTGATTGATGATGATAGTGGCTTGAGCATCCTGTGTTGTAATAATTTGCTGCTTCATAACTCACATTGAAAAAATTGTTGTGCAAGTCATCATCAATTAATTTCATATAGAGTAGAACACAAACAAATTAAGCTGCTATCTACTCCATTGGCACTAGAAAATAGTTCAATCACCTGGAAAAATTCACAGAACACAACCAAGCTAAGCTGCTATCTACTTCATAGGATTCAAATGGGCAAGAATCCATTGGCACTAGCAACTAGTTCAATCACCTAGAAAATTTCATAGGATTTGAACGGGCAAGAATCCATTGGCACTAGGAAGATGTCGAGCGTGCCTTTGATGTTCTACAATCTCGACGGGGCATCCTTTGGTATCCTGCTAGAACTTGGAGCACCAAGAAGTTGTGGGAGGTGATGACTGCTTGTGATCATGCATAATATGATCATAGAGGATGAGTGCCCGGAACATATCTACGATCAAGGGTTTTAGTTTCAGGGTGAGAATGTTGTGCCTGAGCATGAAGGAGGAGTGGCAACGTTTACATGGTTCATCCAATTTCATCATGAAATACGTGATTGGAAAGCACACATGCAGCTGCAAAATGATTTGGTTGAGCATATGTGGGATCATGTTGGCAACCAGTAGATGTATCTTTCTTCAAATGTATCTGAGACAATTTAATTGTTATTCGGCTTGTAAACTACGCTAAATTTGTTTGGCTGTGAAACTATGTTATTTTTGTTTGCATGTGAAACTATGAAAAATGTGTGCATATTTGTTGAAAAACAGCGGCGAACCGGCCACGCCGGCAAACATGGGGCGGTGTGTTGGGCGCACTGCTGACCCAAATCATAACAGGGCGGAGGCCGAGTGGGCGGCTGACCCAAATAGACAAAAAGCAAACAAAATCACCGTCTTTGGGTCGCCGCAGTGGAGTTTCTCTAAAGAACAAGTTATCTTGGGTTCTTGATAACGAATTAACGATGATATTATCATTCTAGGAATGTATGTTGAGCTGTACATACCGAGTTGTAATGTGACGTGTGTGTTGTATTTATCTCATGAACAAGCAAATAGCATAAAACAACCATAATTCGCGTTAGGGTTCCGAAAAACTACCACAAATTTGCTTGTGACTGATAACTACCAGAGTCGACGTCGACTGTTTCAAAAAACCCAAAACACCTGTGGCTAAGAAATTAAACCGGTTTAAGACATGTCGGGCCTGCACCTAAACAAACTGTTTGATTGACTGTTCATTTGACCATTAACTAACATGTGGGGCCCACATGTCAATTATGTCTTCCTCCTCCTTCTCTCCCTTCTCTCTCTCTCTCTCTCTGCCAGCCGGCATTGAGCAGCAACAACGGCGACCGACAAAGAATAGCAGCAGGGAGAAGCAGGCTTGGCCGGCAAGGAGCAGCGCCGCAGCCGGCAAGGAGCAGCAGGCGTGGCCGGCAAGGACTCCACCTGGACCAAGCCCGTCGCCCACCTGGAGGAGCCCCGCCTCTGCACCGATGCCAGCGCCACCACCTCGAGCCGGCGCCGCCATGGACCACCACCTCGAGCCGGCACCAAGGTCGGCCACACCGCCACCATGAAGGTGGTGCACGGGCTCGACGAGCCCCGTCTCCCCACCGAGGCCGGCCACACCGCCACCACCTCGAGATGGCACCGTCATCGACCTGGCCCATAGAGCTTCTCCACTGCCTACCACGCAGCTGCCCATGACCTGGCCACCGACACGTCGAGCTGCTCCACCACGGGCCATGCTACTTCCCGCGACCTGCCACCACCGAGCCGCCGGCACCTCGAGCTGCTCCACCGCCAGCTACGCTGCTGGGTGCGACCTGGACGGCGCAGAGCCGCCGGCACCATTCCTCATGGCAAATGCGACTTCTCCCAGGGACCCGATTGCTTTTTAACGAAAATACTAACGTCCACATGTGTGGGCGTTTGCATCTCGCCCACACACATGGATCAACGTCCATTTGTGTTTGCACGAATCTTGGCATGTTCTGCCAGATTTTTACTGTCACGTAGGACTAGGCTAGTGTGTGGGCATTCATCCGGTCGCCCACACGTCTGTTTCACCACGCAGAGGGGATGGTGTGTGGGCATTTAGCAGTTCGCCCACACGCCAGTTTTCACGCACGCTATAGGGGCTGATGTGTGGGCGTTTATCAGTTCGCCCACACGCCCATCTCCTCTCCCACACCAAAGCTGGCAGTTGCCATGTGTTTTGCAGGGTACATGTCAACTGTCCTAACTACTAGGGAAAACCCTAGTAGTAGCGTGGGTTTTGATGCTAGCAGCAGCACGGGCAGCCGCGCTTCTACTACATCGCTACAGCTAACTACTAGTAGTAGCGCGGTCCGCACCCGTGCTACTACTGTTGACTATATCAGCAGCGCATTTATGGAACGCACTACTATTAGTTAGCTGTAGCCATTTCATAGCCCCTTGCTACTGCTATATCTTTCATCATTTCCTCCCGCTTCCTACCCCGTTTCGGTTTCAATAAACTGCAATTTCCAGATACTAGGTACTACTAGATATCAATTTCATAAAGCATTATAGGTACTAGGTAGTACTCCCTCCATTCCAAATTACTCGTCGTGGTTTTAGTTCAAACCACGACGAGTCATTTGGAACGAAGGGAGTACTAGATAACAATTTCATATATAGTCAACATGCATCCTCAAGCAGTACTAGGTGATATCGATGACGATCATCATATGTAGTTCTAGATGATATCGACGGCGATCATCATATGTAGTTCTAGATGATATCGATGACGATCATCATATGTAGTTCTAGATGATATAGCCACACACATATATGTAGTTCTAGATGATATCAAAGACGATCATCATCCTCAAGCCTGGGCGGTGGGTGTTCCTGATAGTAATTAGGATGGCCTGTCCAACACGAAGATTCCTGCCATCGAGGAATCTCTTCCACCCAACCGGGTTTAAGTGTGTGTGACCGTCTGTGTCCACGCGGTAAGTACAGGTTGTGACGGAGCCCCTTGTGGTAAGCCGTAGTCCAACTGAGCCTTCTTCATCAGGCTCGATACCATAACTCATAGATAGGCTCTTTGCCAATTTATGAATAAGAAAAACATATCAATCAATAAATAGCCTCGCACATACTCTTGCAAATAAGTATATATGGATTATCTACACTATTAATAGTTCCTTAGATTCTACACTAATAAGCATGTGATCGAACTCTACACTAAAGCATATCATCGACTAGATGGCACACAACATAACATTGGACTCTACACTAAGCATATCATCGGATAATTTGCATTTGTAAGTATAACATACCATATCATGTCGATCGACCATGGTACTTGTCAGGCGGGTCACGAATGGCACCCCGACAAAGTCAGCACGTGGCGGAATTATGTCCCATAGGTTGCAAACCTCCTCCTCGCTCAGCCTCATTCTTTGAGCTACGATGGCTTCATGAAGTAGATCCTCATCATCTTCATCGAGTGAGTTCTCATTATCTTCATCATCTTCGTCATCTTGATCATCTTCCAGTAGGTTGATATAAATGACAGCCAGCTTGGGTCTTTCTGCTCTGAAGGAGAAGCCGATCAACTCACCACCAGTAAGACGCATGCGGGCGAGGAAACGGGCCCATCCATCTCCTCCAATCTGTGACATATTGCATCCTTTCTCGACCTCCATAGTGTATGGCCCCCCAGGAGCCTCAAATGTCACGATGTCTCATGTCATCTTATTGAATTTCAACCTCACATTGCATGGGACGATCTTTGTAAAAAAAGCAAAATGACAATGCCAACACTAAAAATAAAATAGTTGTTACATTTCATATAATTTCTTACCGCCGCATGACAAAAACTCGGCTGGAAGTAGATGCCGAATAGTTGCCAGTTGCAAGGCTGTTGGCGCACCTTGACTTGCACAATCGACATGGTGGTGGTGGTGGCGGCGCCATTTTCCTAAAGCAATATGAGCAAAGGATTAACGATCCACTTCACATGAAAAAAATAGTTGTTAAATCAAAATGTTCTATAAATCAACTAAATCAACTAGCCTATTAAATCATCTTGCCTACTAAATCAACTAAATCAAAATGTTCTATAAATCAACTAGCCTACTAAATCAACTTGCCTACTAAATCAAGTAAATCAAAATGTTCTAAATCAACTTATCAACTAGGCTACTAAATCAACTAACTCATATGAACTAAATCAAAATGTTGCATATGAACTAGCCTACTAGATCAAAATTTAGCAGGGAGGAGGGGTTGTGGATGGAGGAGGGAGGAGGGAGAAGGAGGGGCGACTGGAGGAGGGAGGAGAGAATAGGATGGAGGAGGAAGGGCGGAGCGAGGAGGAGCCGGCCGGTGGCGAGTCGAGGGAGGATGGAGGAGGAGGGAGGTACCAAGTCTAGCAAGGAGGGTGGGTGACGGCGGCACAGAGGGAGGAGGGGTAGGCGACGACAGCCGGTGGGGGCGACGACGGACGGCGGGGGAGGATCGACGTGGGGGGAGGGGGTTGAGGGGGAGATCGAGTGAGTGTGAGTGTGAGTTTGGATCGGATAGAGGAGACCGTGGGTGGTGCGAGATAGCTAGTTTTAATAGTAGCGTGCTATAGGTAAAGGCGGTACTGCTAAACTACCTATCAGTAGCGCACTTCAAATTAACGCGTTGCTGCTATAACTAGCTTTGAGGCGGGGTCGTGGGAACTATAGGAGTAGCACCGCTTAGAGGAGGCGTGCTACTTCTACATTTATTTCAGCAGCGAGTTCTGCTGGAGCGCGCTACTGCTACATTGTAGCAGCGCCTTATTTCAAAATGCGTTGCTGGTAAGATCCTGTGTATAGGATTTTCCCTAGTAGTTCTAGTGTGCTTGTAAGAAGATGACAACTCTCTCTTTACCCCGAACATGTTATTTTGCCATGTCTTTTTGTAGTGCTATATCGCAACTACCTAGTGTTAGTAGGTGGCAACTCCTAAAGTTTTCAATTCATGGCAACTGTAGTAGACCAGACCATACATGGCAACAGCTGCGGTTGTCCAAAAATGGCATCTGGCACTTGACCTGAGACGGCAACTTCAGCTGAGCAACCATGGCAACTGTAGTTGTTAGACATGGCAACTGTAGTTCAGCAACATGGAAACTGTAGTTAAATGAACATGGAAGAGGGTCCGGACCATGGCAACTGCGGGGACACATGGTTACTGTCACGCGGGCCGTGCGGGGCCGTGAGGTACGGGCGTGTAGGCGTTATCTATTTTGCCTAGACGTAGGCATGTGGGAGGGACCGCGATGCAAAAGACCGGGCGTGTGGGCATTACTTGTTTTGCCCACATGTAGACGTGTGGACTGGTTCTCTTAGATACCACACGAAACATATGGCCAGACCCCTTAACACCCACACGTGTGAGCGTTATCGGGACCCTTTTTTAAAACTTATAGGGACCTGATTGCTTTTTAAAAACTCTGAGGGAGTATCTGTAAAACAATTAGACAATATATTTTGAGATATTTTTATTAGAGTGTAAGAGACACTGACATGTGAGCCCCACATGTCAGTTAACGGTCAAACAGATGGTTTGTTTAGGCGCGGGCCCGGCTTGTCATAATCGCAATCAAGTGCAAAGCACTCAGTGATTTCGGTTTTTTGAAACAGCCGACACCGATTCTGGCAGTTATCAGGCACAAAAAATTTGTGGTAGTTTTTTGGAACCCTAACACGGATTGTGGTAGTTTTATGCTATTCACTCCTCATCAACCTCTCCTGGTTAATACTTGTTGAGAAAATCGTTAACCGGTAGCTGCTCGGTTGGCTCACGAGTAGGGGATTAACTGTAACTCGCGGAATGTTAACCACATTGTTGTCTTTTTATCTGTTTAATCTGCCATTTCTAAGACAAGGCTTTTTTTAAAACAACGAGCCTTCCCATTGAAAACCACCAACAAGTTTTATAGTAACTCGAAAGAAAATAAGGAGAGAGAGAGGGAGGGAGAGAGAGAGAGAGAGACGTAACGATTTCTAAATCAGTTCTGAGAAGACTTTAGGGCTAGCTGTAAACACTTTAGCTACATTTCAGTCAGCTGACTTTTTATTTTGTGGTTAGTCGATTTCCTGTTCGTTGGATGCACTTTGAGATTTATGTTGTTTTCATTTATTTTTTCTGTTGTGGGCTGTGTGGAATCGATTGACCCCTATTTTGGGTCAGTCGACTTGCTTCATGGGCTCATTTTTGTTTTTCTGGGTTGCTTTTTCTTTTCTTTATTGGTTATTTTTAGTGGGTTTTTGTCTGAGTGTAATTATATACATACAAATACTATATAATATGTGCCAAAATTTCATGATTATATGGTTATTTTTGCATATTACGATAAAGTGCAATTTTTGTGCAAAGGTGTGCGCAAGTTTTTTTTAATTTCTCTGTTCTTAAAGGAAATACCGATGCCACTAATTCATTCCTTTTCAGAAAAAATCTTTATTTTGATATTGTTTGTCTTTAGTTCATTTTGATTCTACTTTAAGGTTAATACCAATGACACTATTCATTTGTTCTTAGATTTTTTTTCAAAAGTTCCACTTTTATATGCTTATTCTTGCATATTTGTAAACAACATAATTTTTATGTATATTTCATGCAAACTTTGTCGGTGTTTGTTTTAGATTCTTTCTCCCATTTTTTTTCTTAAATGGTAATACCAATGCCACATATTCATTCTTTCTTTTGTGGGTATTTTGGGATGTTGAGTGTGTGTAAATATATGCGCACAAATACTAGGCGTATACCTTATATTAGAGTATGGGAATTTCACTACTATATGTTTCTTCTTACATATTATACAAAGTGCAATTTTTGTACTAATCTTGACAAAATTTTAGTTTTAAGTGTTTATTTCACTTTCTCTCTTATTTAAGGGTAATACCAATGACACTAATTCATTCCTTCTTTGAAACTTATTTTTTATGTAAATTCTAGTAGTATATGTTAGTTCTTGCATAGCTATAAAAAGTGCAATTTATGTGTAAGTTATGTGCAAATTTTATCATGGTTTATTTTTCATTCCATTCTTCTTAAAGGGTAGTACAAGTGCCACTACTTCATTTTTTTTAGAAAATGTTATATTTTTGTGTGTTTAAATAGGCATACATGCAAGTACTATACAACATGTGTGTAAATTATAATAGAGTGGGAAATTGTAATATTATATGTTTGTTGTCTGCATATTACTAAAAGTGTAATTTCAGTGCAAACTTGTGTGCAATTTTTTTCTCATTTTTTTTTCTAAAGGGGTTCATTATTCCCTAGAAAACTTTATTATTTTGATTTTATTTTAGTTTTTTTCATTTTCTTTCTTCTTAACGGGTTTCATTCTTGCACAGAAAACTTCATTATTTTGATTTTCTGTTTGTTTTCATTTTTTCTTTAGAGGCAATACCGATATCATTCAACTATTATTTGTTTATTCTTGCATATTATAAAAAAATGAAATTTATCTATAAACTGGGTGCAAATTTTGTCTTTTTTGTTTTCTTCCTTAAAAGGGAATGCTAATGCCGCTAATTCATTATTTCTTAGACAACTTCTCTTTTGATTTTTTTCGTGTGTAAGTATACATACAAGTACTATACAATATTTGTGTATACTATTGTCGGATATCGGGTTCCGGCAAAACCCTTAAGGTTCGAACTCTGGGGTGCGCACGAAGATCTCTCCCTGCCGAAACACGCCCTCAGCCCCGCCGCGATTTCTAAGCTAGCATGATGAACAACACAAGAGACGTGAGGTTTGTACTGGTTCGGGCCATCATTGTGGTGTAATACCCTAATCCAGTGTGTGGTGTGGTGGATTGCCTCTTGGGCTGATGATGAACAGTACAGGGGAAGAACATCCTCGCAAGGAGAGGTGTTCTTGTGCTCGGTGGTGTGTTTGGAGAGGAGTCGATCCGTCTCTGTTGGCTCTAGATGAGATGCCTTCTACTATGGTGGCTAGCCCTATATATAGAGGCCCTGGTCATCTTCCCAAATATTGAGCGGAAAGGGGTCCAACAACGGCCATTTTGAAAGGGGACAACTAGTACAAGCTATCCTGACTAAAGGTGGTCTTCGCCTGCCAAAGGCACTGGTGATGACGTCGTCTTGGGCTCCACGGTGACATCCGTCCTGCCGCTCTGTTGGTCTTTGTCTTGTTGCACCGATATGGAAACCTTTGCCTGATGCCTCGGTACTCCACGCCTGCACTTGCCTCCTTTGCAACAAAGAGGAAACAAGGACACTACGCAGGCTGGCGCCCACCTGGCACCGCCTGGTCTTGATCGTCATGGCTTGCGTCATGGGCAGCTCGCGAGGTACCCCTTGCCTTGATCTCTCCGCCTCCTCGCGAGCCTGCCTGGCGAAGCCACTCTTGAGGAGGTCTTGTGTCGTCCGCCCTACGAGGCTTGGCCCCTTGCGAGGGTCTTGAGTGTTGGTTAATGAAGACGGTCCGTACTGGGCCACCGGTTGAGCCACGCTGCCGGCCGCAGGCAGGCAAGTCTGGGTATCCCCGTTCCCAGAACGCCAACAGTAGCCCCCGGGCCCAAGGCATGCTCGGACTTGGCTTAGCAGCGAAGCCAAAGGGCAAGTGTGGAGCGCCGCGGGCCCCAACATCCTGCGGCATTGGTCGCGGCGTGGCGATTGATTGGACGTGAGCGTCTCCGCTTCCCCACGCTGCCTCGACAACTGCCCGATTTAACGAGTCACTGCTGCATGCAAAAAGAGTCATCATTACCTGTGATCGTGGAGGTTGACGATTGGCCTCCCTTGGGCTATAAATACGGAGGGGCGGGAGCCCTCGTTGTCCATCTCTTCTTGCTCGGCCTGCTTCTTCTCCCTTGCTCCACCTCCATTCTTGACGCCAATGGCACCGATCCGCAGATTCTCAGCTGAAGAGAAAGGAAAGGCCCCCCAGGAGGGGCCTGACCCGCTCCCGCCAAAGAAACGGCTGGTCCCATGCCGCCGTGAAGAGGTTGCAGGGCCGGAGATGACGAGGCCCTGGTGCGAGCGGCCACCTCCTGGGTTCCCGCTACCCCTGTATGCCCGAGCCGAGGGCCCTGGAGAAAGGGATGACGAGCGACACCGCCCGCGCCGCAGGCGAGGTCGACGAGCCGTGGCGGTGCGAGCCGTCGCTCCTGGAGTCCATGTCGCGGACTCCTCTCGTGAGCTCGTTCTTCACACTGCGATGCCTCCAAGCACCTGGATTCGCTTCCCTTCATTCTTCGCCATCGAGATGCCGCCGAGGGGGCCTCTCGAGCTTTGGCTGCAGCACGCCGACTGTGGTGCCCCAGCGACCGGAGCGGAGGTTGAAGTCGTTGCTCCGGGCAAGGTCTTCATGACCCGAGGCTGGGGCAAGGTCGCCCGGGTCTGCCGAACAGGGTGTGCCCTCATGATTCATTTTGAATACGATGGCACCTCCTTGATGCTCTTCAAGGTCTTCGATGCAGAAGGCCGCCGTCTGGAGTGCTGCCCCAGAGGAGGTAGTCGGGACATCGATGTGGCAGGGGCTCAGCCCGCCGTTTGCTTCCCCAACGGCTCTCTCGACAGCAGCAGCAATGCTTGGGAGTCCAGTGACTCCCCAGCTCTTTGCGACTCCGGAGACGAGCGACGACAGCTATGTGCCCCTGAGCTCACGCCGTGTCCAGAGCAAGGCGACTGCATCACGCCGTCGCCGCGGCTGATCTGGATGGGGTTGGCGCCGGCATCCCGTGGCCCATTGTTGATGATGGCGTCGGCCATGGAGGCATGTGTAGTTAGAACTCCTTAGGAATATTGTCTTTTGCTCCCTGCGAGGAATCGAGAAAACACTCCTTGGGGGCATGTAAAGGGTCCGCGATGTCTTTTGTTGATACAATCCTTATTATGAAATCACGCAAATGCTTGACCTGTCCCGGCTTGGTTCCCCCTTTCTAACCTCGCAAAGGTTTTTGCGCTCTACGTTGATAGGTCCCAGTCCCCAGGCAGGCTGCAGCCGTCGCTGGTATGGTAGGTCGCGATGCCGTGGTCAAGGCTAGGAGGTGAGCGGACCGAGGTCCAGTAAGAGCCCCTGAGGTGTGATGCTCAGGAGGTCCCCTTTAGCATGCAAGCAACCGTCGAAAGATGAGAAAGGAAGGCAACATTGCCGTCACAGAGCCGCATTAAGTGGAGATTCTGTGATGCATCGATTAGTTGTTCCAGGCGTGAAACTTATCTCGATAACAGGGAGTCGCTCCTTCGTGTTGCGCCAGACTTGTGCATTGGCAGCTGGGATGTAGCTGGGTTAGGCCCTCGAGCTTCCTCTCTCTTCCCCACACTCTCCTTTGTGCTCTACGTCCTCAGGTCTCGGCCCTCGAGCAAGCTCAGCCGCCGATAGTATGCCAGGTCGCGATGCCGTGGACAAGGCCAGGGGATGAGGGCTGGAGAGCTAGTAAGAGCTCCTGAGTCGCGATGCTCAGGAGCCCCCCTTTTAACGCGCAAGCGGATCACGTGGGAAAGAGA